>NC_135666.1:16830143-17052643 GCF_964188315.1 Podarcis muralis
AAAGTGAGGCCCATAGGTAAAGGTAAAGGGACCCCTGAGCATTAGGTCGAGTCATGGCCGACTCTGAGGATGCGGCGCTCATCTCGCTTTATTGGCCGAGGGAGCCGGTGTACGGCTTCCGGGTCATGTGGCCAGCATGACTAAGCTGCTTCTGGCAAACCAGAGCAGCACACGGAAACGCTGTTTACCTCCCCGCCGGAGCGGTACCTATTTATCTACTTGCACTTTGACATGCTTTCGAACTGCTAGGTGGGCAGGAGCAGGGACCGAGCAACAGGAGCTCACCCAGTTGCGGGGATTCGAACCGCCGACCTTCTGATTGGCAAGTCCTAGGGTCTGTGGTTTAACTCACAGCGCCACCCGCATCCCAGGCCCATAGGTAGAAGCGTGCAATAACATATCAGAACTCTGGGAATTTATCTGTGCCACCTAGACAGCTCCCTGTCTCCCAGAAAGCAACCGTGTTCTTCAGAAAAACTCCCCATCCCCATTCCTATTGATCCGCGTAAGGAATAATGGCCAGGCGTGACACATCAGCAGAATTAATCCAATCTCGCTCTCCTCAATTCCATCATCACCCTGTCTTGCCCTCAAGTGAAAAGTATAGATTTCTTTTACCAATCGGCTCATTCATTTACTAGTGTGACAGTGACCTACTTTTGCTCTCTTCCCAATAAAAATGAATATGAGAATCAAAACATCAACCCAATCCGTCCCTGGGCGCGTTATTTAAAACGCTGCTAAAGGTTACGAGATTCACCCCGTGACACGTTAAATGTTTAGGGATCGCAGGATGCGGTTTTCAGACCCGGGGAGGCAGCTGCGAGCACGATCCAAGATGCAGGAGCAGGGCTACATATCCTTCACTTGCTTTTCATGCTTTTGATCCCCATCCTGGTTATTTTGCCCTTGGAGAAACAGTAGAGCTTCAACTTACAGCTGTCTGCAAAAATAACTGCTCCCCTGCTGTTTCTCCCCTTTCTCCCCTTCCTCCATCCTAAGAACCCCTCCCCAAAAAAGCCTCCTCTGCCTCCCCCACCCTCCGTTGCTCCTTTGACCCCTGCAGGAGAGATGATGATCACTTGTACTGGGTGCAGATACTTACTGCTATGAAAAAGCCCCCTCCTTGCTCCAGGGAGGTGGTCAAAGAGGTTACTATAAAAGCGAACACATTATTGCCTTTGAGTCATAAAACTGTGTCTTGGGGAAGTATTGGGAGAGCAGGCACGAGGCAGCCATCAAACAGAAATGAAGCTTAAGGCAGCATTCTGTGATGATGTTGATGACAGGGCAGTGCATCACAAAAAAAGATTTATTTACTTTTTTGGAAGAAGATCCATTAAAAAAAGAAACACAAATCTGTAGGTCGCTTTGTCATAGGAACATAGGGTTGCATTCAACTTAGGACCTTAGGGTGAAGGGCACGTAATAAATTAGAATAACAAATTGAGTAGACCCATTAAAATCATCATCATCATCATCATCATCATCATCATCATATTTTTTATTATTTATACTCCAACCTCCCCAGCCAGAGTCGGGCTCAGGGTGGCTAACACCAGTAAAATGACATTAAAAACATAATAGGAAAAAAACACACCAATTTAAAATACAGGTTAAACTGCAATTTAAAATGCAGCCTCATTTTAAAAGTAGCCCATAGAGCAAAACCATAAGGGGAGGGAAAAATACGGGTCAGACTGAGTCCAAACCAAAGGCCAGGCAGAACAGCTCTGTCTTGCAGGCCCTGCAGAAAGATGTCAAGTCCCGCAGGGCCCTAGTCTCTTGTGACAGAACATTCCACCAAGTCAGGGCCAGTACTGAAAAGGCCCTGGCCCTAGTTGAGACTAATCTAACCACCTTGCGACTTGGGATCTCCAAAATGTTGTCATTTGTGGACCTTAAGGTCCTCCGCGGGGCATATCAAGAGAGGCGGTCCCTTAGGTACGTGAACAACCCTGTTAGTTATGTCAACATGTGACCCCCTCTCCTCACCTCATCAGTAGTGCTTTCAGAGGCAGGGGAGAAGTCATCTACAGCATAACCCTCAACTGACTAAATTGGGACATCCCATTTTTGAGCGCCGTGATCTTGCATGGGTCACGTGACTCGTGGGAGCATGGCTGGGAAGATGCACATCCCAGTTTTCAGTCTGAACATGTTTTCAGTCTGAACATGTTAGGGGCTTTGCTAAAGGGCTCTGCTCCATTGTGTGATCCCCTCTTCCTCCTCCCTTTCAGAGTCTTCTTCCTCAAAGGTCTCACCCCTGCTCTGAATCAGAGCACATAAATGTGCATGGTGGAGGACTCTGAGTCATGTTGATCATTGCCCCATGTGAACATGGCTGCATATTACAGAAGAGGGCAGGGAATTGTGGGCAAGTTGTCTTTATGCTCATCTGGGCATTCATGAACTTTGAGGGTCTGCTGAGAAGTTCCCAGAGGAGTTCCCAGATTCCTTGGAAAACCCAGTTTGACATTCACTGGCAAGTTGAAAAATCTAGGGTGGCGGCTTATGCGTTGTAAAAAAAGGGTGACACAGATTTGCATGAAAATTGCAAATGGTAATTCATATGTAGGGACGCACATTTATAAATAACTGCGGTCATTTAAATAGAATCACAATATATATCACTCCAGCTGGGGTAAAGACCTGCATGCTCAGATGCTAAAAACTGTTGATGGCTAAGTTCAAGGTTTCCAGTTGTTCTGATATTTGCACTGGACAATATGAGATGCCTTCAAACAGAGGACCAACAGCTCTTCAAAACAGAGGGCATCAAAGTAGTGTCCATGGCCACCCTGGAACAAACATGGCATTAGGTCACAGCAGAACTACCTCAGGAAATGGAAACTGTTGTCAAAGAAGTCTTGCGATGCATGGAAGTCCTTGATATAGGAAGCTTTACCAAAGTCCCACAAGCAGTGCCCTAGGCTGTACAGCCTTCTTCCATATACTCTGATATTCGAAAGAGTTTTTTGAGACTGGAATAACACACAAAAAAGCAGTGTAGGATTCTTGGTGGATGGACTCCGTTCATCGATGGCTTATAGCCTGCGTGGAAAAATACATATCACAGCTGTCCACACAAACAACAACAAGAAGTGTTGAGTCAGAAATACGACCAATGCTGGGAGATAGTGGCCACCTTTGCTACATTTATCCCTTTATCTGAAATCAGTTATTTTATCTGTAGGTTTCAGGAGCATGGTTGGTGTCTATACTAATCCACAGATGTTGCACTGGCTGCCTTGGGTGAGTGAGAATTTGCCAGCTCAGCAAATTCTATAAATACGAACTGCTTCTCCTCAGCCTCACCGGCTTCAATGAGTTTCCACCGGTTAAGTTGGTCTCGGACTGAATGCTGGATTTTAATGTCAAACACATGTGCAGGGCTTGACTCACCGTCCCATTGTCATGCCGAGAGAAGTCCTTTGATTTTCTCCTTTCCAAGCCCCACAATATTTAGGATTTCTTCTTGAAAGTCTCCTGAGTCATTCAGTTTCACTCAAAATGTAACATTCATTTAGGAAAAGGAATGACGGGAGGGGAAACCGCAACCAGGGCTGCTTTGTTGTTGTTTACTCTCTGCGCATAGTTACATAGCATCGCTTGAAGAGCGTCTGCCGCTCTCCCTAATACCTCAGAAACCAAAACAAAGCAGGAAGAGAGACACATGCACTTCAATTGGAGGACTTTTCAAGAAAGACCGCTGACCTCAGTTGCCAGTTGGTTAATTACAAGCTTATAAAAATATTGTGGAGCCACTTCTCCAAGGGGAAGGCAAGGCTTCTGAAGATCAGGCTTTGACTGTCTGTTGCTTCCAAAGTGTTCATGAAGTACCCTAAAACCAAGCGGTTTCTGATTCAAGACTTTAGAAATGTCTGAGACAAGAGTTGATCTTAGGGATGCTCAGATATTTTATCGGGTCCACTTTCTGAAGTGAACCAGCATGATTCACACTGCTACTGTTCAGAATGCTGCTGTCCTTCAGTTCTTGCACTTCTTCAAATTTTGCAATACAGTCATACCTCGGGTTATAGACTCTTCAGGTTGCGTGTTTTCGGGTTATGGACGCACCGAAACCCGGAAGTATCAGAATGGGTTACTTCCGGGTTTCGGTGCTTTGCGCGTGCACAGAAGAGCTAAATTGTGCTTTGCACATTCACAGAAGCGCCGAATCGCAACCAGCGTGTGCACAGATGTGGCGGTGTGGATTGCGGACGCTGCGGGTTGCGAACATGCCTCCCACACGGATCACATTCGCAACCCGAGCGTCTACTATACATTCCTCAGCTCAAAAAACAACAAAATGCACATAAAAGTGTGCATTTTAGGTTAAAGTGGATTTGTATACATTTTAGGATAAAATATGTACATGATGCTTATCTTAGGGTAAAACACACACAAAAATGCATATTCTGTGGGGGAGGGGGGAGTCCCAAAAACAATTTTTCAAGTACTTTGAAAAGAATGATGGCATCAGTTGATGCTGATTGACATTTGGCATGGACTTAAGAATGTGTCATCCTTTGAACCTATGTTGGAAGTGTCAAGAGAAGGAAGGCACCGTTTTCCCACATGTGGTGGACCTGCAAATAGGCTAAATGATTTTGAGAGGCAATATGTATTGAATTGAAGAAGATGTTTAAGACAACATTCCCCCAAAAGACCGGAAGCCTTTCTTCTGGGAATAATGGAATTGGATATCCCTAAGAAGCTACTTAATTTATTCCTGTATGTGACGAGAGCAGCAAGAGTAACATATGTGCAAAAGTGGAAAGAGAAAGATATACCAACCAAGGAAGACTGGCTGAAGAAACTGACAAGAGTATGTGGTGTTGTCAAGTTTGACCACAGAAATTAGAGACCAGGAGGAATCTATGTTTAGAGAAGAATGGAAACCCTTCACGGAATATTTGAAGAAACATAATAGTCAGATTAACACGCAAATGGTTTCTTTATTAAGTTAGGCTGAAGAGGCATGTCAGGTATAATACGCAGCACCATAAGGGGAAACAAGGAAACCGTGGAGGGGAAATTTACATTTGTTAAAAATATGGGGGGGGGACGATGACCAAATATGTAATTAACTTTTGAAAATCAAAATAAAATTGTAAAAAAAAAAGGACAAGAATGATCACATGCTAAGCTCCTGGTGTCACTGTGGCTTATCCGGAAGGAGAGAGGGAGCAACTGGAATTCAGAACCATTACTGATTGTGTGGATGAGGTGCAAACAGAAAATAGATGATGAAGAAGAGTTTGGATTTGATATCCTGCTTTATAACTACCCTAAGGAGTCTCAAAGCAGCTAACAATCTCCTTTTCCCTTCCTCCCCCACAACAAGCACTCTGTGAGGTGAGTGGGGCTGAGAGACTTCAGAGAAGTGTGACTTGCCCAAGGTCACCCAGCGGCTGCATGTGGAGGAGCGGGGAAGCGAACCCAGTTCACCAGATTACAAGTCCACCGCTCTTAACCACTACACCACACGCATAAATAAGGCCCTTTTTTTGATGGGAGCGGTCTTGGTGGGCATCCAAATTGCCTACAGTTTCTAAATCGGGGCCTCCTCTTACCTAAGTCCTATGTCACATAAATGTAACATGGCAGGAGGCACCCAACATCATTTGCTCCCTCTATTAACTTCACACAGCAGTCTATATCGCAAAGGATGATTGTGATGATCTGCTGCCAATAAATCCTAAAACTGATATTTTATATTTGGCGGGGGGGGGGCAAACTTACCGCTGATCTTATCTTATCTTTTCTTTTCTTTTCTTTTCTTTTCTTTTCTTTTCTTTTCTTTTCTTTTCTTTTCTTTTCAAACCACCCTGTTCCTGTTGCTAACAGCTTTTTATTTCCGAGCCAAAATTGCACCACTCATAACCCTCCACCCGCCCAGCCCAGACAACGGCCATAAAACCTGTCTTGGAAAGAATGATGTCAACCAATTTTTGAGACAGGGCACGGAAAGGAGGCTGACCAGGGTCAAGCTGACATGAAGTCAACAACGCCTTTGCAAATCGCCATTTTTTATATATATAAGGGCTGTATATTAATCTACGTTGGACCGTCCTGCAACCAAACCCCAGGCATAGCACTCGTTCCCAAATGACCGTTTGGAGTGCCAACATAATAAAACAGGAATTAATACAGCCTGCTTTCGACATGTTTATGCATTTGTGGTGCACTCTTCCTTCTGAGGCTGAAAGAGACATTGCGGCGGCAGCAGCAACAACAGTCTCTGAGACCAAGGATTGAAATAATGGTGCAGATTCAGAACTGTAATGGCTGCCAGCCAGCCTTGGCCAGCACCAGTGCATTCTGGGAAGAGAACATTGTTGGGAACACCCTTCTGGTCTTGATACAAGGCCTTTCCACCCTTACCATTTATAGTGGCATAGTTGCTGTTTGATCCAGTGTTTCTAAGGGTGAATTTGGAGCCGATTGTCTGCACCTTTGGTCACTTGTTGCTGTTATTGGACAGTGAGTGTCAGATTTTCCTTTCCTCGCTAATACATACCCTCCAACACGTCAAGACAACAAACCGGGACGCCATCTTCTGGGGCCACCTAGATAACACCCACCAACTCTCTCCACACAGAAACCGGGAATGTGGTACCATTGCATGGATGCACCACACCAGCATTAAAGGTAAAGGTAAAGGTACCCCTGCCCGTACGGGCCAGTCTTGACAGACTCTAGGGTTGTGCGCCCATCTCACTCAAGAGGCCGGGGTCCAGCACTGTCCGGAGACACTTCCGGGTCACGTGGCCAGCGTGACATCGCTGCTCTGGTGAGCCAGAGCCGCACACGGAAACGCCGTTTACCTTCCCGCTAGTAAGCGGTCCCTATTTATCTACTTGCACCCGGGGGTGCTTTCGAACTGCTAGGTTGGCAGGCGCTGGGACCGAGCAGCGGGAGCGCACCCCGCCGCGGGGATTCGAACCGCCGACCTTTCGATCGGCAAGCCCTAGGCGCTGAGGCTTTTACCCACAGCGCCACCCGCGTCCCTACCACACCAGCATTACATCTTGCCAAAAGATTTCACCTTGTAAGCATGGCTTGTTCCTTCAGTAAACAAGAATTTGAGAGGCTTCAGTAGATTTTCTGACACCGAGTATATTGCTGGATTGTAATTGAATGTGAGATTAGTGTTTACAGGATTATCGTTCTCGCTCCTCCTGACTCTCCTTCCATCTGTTCTCGGTGGGGGGAAGTAGAAAGGACATGTTATTAAAAAGTAGTCACCTCTAATATCCTGGCTGCAGCTCGCTGTTTACACAGATAGCTTATATATAAAGTGAGTCCTGCTCATGATTGGATTGAAGACAGAGTAATTCACTCAAGGGCTTGACTCTCCTTCTAGCTGTGAAGTATATTGTTGCGTACACCTCGTTCAGCAGCAGAAACACAGGAGTACATAACAGCCCTTTCTAGTCAATCACATTTGCCTTGCTGTCATTTCTGGTGTAAAAGGACAAGCTGAGAGCAAGGAAGACTTCATTGTGCGTGGGATTCTTTTCAGGAACAAGATTGTTTGCCAATGTGTGCCAGCTCTGCAATGGGTCTTTTCTGCAATTGACTAGAGTTCGGGTTTTTATCTTTAATGCATTTCTGTTCCACCTCTGAGGAACTCAAGGGGGCATATATGGTTCTTCCCCTCCTCAGTGAGTCCCCACAGCAACCCTGTGTGGTAGGTGAGGCTGAGAGGAGACAGTGACTGGCCCAAGGCAGTCACCCAGCAGCTTTATGGCTGAGTGGGGATTTGAACCCTGGTCTCCCAGGTCCTAGCCTGGCACATTAATTGCTACACCACTCTGGCTCAGGGGTGGGGGAAGGCATTTAATTCACTTAACATTTAAAGGTGTACCTGCCAGCACTTTTCTGAACAACAGGACAGCTATCCTTCAGAGAACAAGCAGCTATCTTTCAGAAACTGTGACTTCTTCACATTTTGCAATGCTGCTCTCCAGCTGAGTAGTATGCATGTTGTTGTTGTTTAGTTGCTTAGTCGTGTCCGACTATTTGTGACCCCATGGACCAGAGCTCGCCAGGCACTCCTGTCTTCCACTGCCTCCTGCAGTTTGGTCAAACTCATGCTGATAGCTTCGATAACACTGTCCATCCATCTCGTCTTCTGTCGTCCCCTTCTCCTTGTGCCCTCTATCTTTCCCAACATCAGGGTCTTTTCCAGGGAGTCTTCTCTTCTCATGAGGTGGCCAAAGTACTGGAGCCTCAGCTTCAGGATCTGTCCTTCCAGTGAGCACTCAGGGCTGATTTCCTTCAGAGGTTTGATCTTCTTGCAGTCCATGGGACTCTCAAGAGTCTCCTCCAGCACCAGAATTCAAAAGCATCAATTCTTCGGCGATCAGCCTTCTTTATGGTCCAGCTCTCGCTTCCATACATCACTACTGGGAAAACCATAGCTTTAACTATACGGACCTTTGTCGGCAAAGTGATAACAAGTATGCATATACTGTAGTAAAATGTGTGTGTGTGTGTGTGTGTGTGTGTGTGTGTGTGTGTGTGTGTGTACACAGTGAGAAAACTGCTCTCTCTCTCTCTCTTTGTGTGTGTAGGGCAAAACCATGTACAAAATGGAGAAACTGGCACTATAATGCTGATGATATAACTGTGGGAAACTGAATGAAAGATGAGAAGCTGAAATTCAAAGGTTTACCCATCCTTAGCTTTGCAGCTGATTTCAAATCAATATGCAACTCCTCGCCTTTGCAGATCTTGACTACATGCAGAAGCTTTCTCTCCCCCCTCCTGCTTCTCAGTTTCTTTCTGATTCTCTCTCCCTGTCTTCTTTCCCTGCTTCTCTTCTTTCTGTCTGGAATATCAAATGCTTCTCTGCCCTGCCGGTCCCCTCGAATTCTGAGAGAATTCCTGTGAGACTCAAAGCAAAGGGAAGGAAAGCATGAGGCAAAGGCAGGGTGTTGGTGGGAACCCCATGACTGGGACTGGAGGATAAATTGCTGGGGAGGGAGGGTTGCAAAGCAGAGTCCACCAAACCATGGACAGCTCCACAGCGGAGGACAAGTTGCTCTGTACTTGGAGACGGCAACGTACCTTATTTCATGGATTTGTCCACCTAGCCTAGGACTTTCTGCCCCAAATGGCAGCTGCTTTCCAGAGTCTCAAGCAGAAGTTCTTCCCCGGTGAGCCAGTGTGGTGTAGTGGTTAAGAGCGGTGGACTCGTAATCTGGGGAACCGGGTTCGCGTCTCTGCTCCTCCACATGCAGCTGCTGGGCTAGTCCTTGGGCTAGTCACCTTGGGCTAGTCACACTTCTCTGAATTCTCTCAGTCCCACTCACCTCACAGAGTGTTTGTTGTGGGGGAGGAAGGGAAAGGAGAATGTTAGCCGCTTTGAGACTCCTTCGGGTAGTGATAAAGCGGGATATCAAATCCAAACTACTACTACTACTCTTCTTCTTCTTCTTCTTCTTCTTCTTCTTCTTCTTCTTCTTCTTCTCCTTCTCCTTCTTCTTCTTCTTCTTCCCGTTGCCTGTGTCTTGAGCCTTTAAGAAAAACTCCCCACAACCTTGGAAGTAAACCTGTTATTTTTCTACAATTGATTCATTCTGCTCTGCAAAGCCAACAATCAATCTAACTGGGTTTTAAACACAACTTTAATCAACTTTTAAAAGAGTAGAGTAGGATAAGGAAGTTTGATACATATATCAATAGCACGAATGTCCCTAACAAGAATTACTTTACTGGCTTGCCCAATACACAAGCTGGCCCCAGGACTTCTGCTAATTAGGGTTGCCAACTACCAACAATCAAGCTCTTTGATTCTGGTGCATGCACTAAATGTCTGGTCCACGTTGCACCACTTAGAGGATGATGAACAGATAATGATCATAGAATTGTAGAGCTGGAAGGGTCAATTTAGAGCAAATGTTTTCCTCCTCCACTTCTGACCAGTAAAGAAGGGGGAGGGATTCCCTCAGTTAAGTCTCAGCCAGACAGGATGAGCCTTGCATCCTTCCACAAGTTCACCTCAGGACCTGCAAGATATCTGCGCAGGCTGACATAATTCTCTGGCTGCTGCGAACAGCCTGTCTCCCCACAGGACTCTCAGAAGCGAGTAAGGTCCCGGAAAAAGATGTTGGAAACAAACCTCCAATGGTTTGGAAGACAGCCAATCAAAGTTTGCAGATAGAGGATGGCAACCCACAGGCAGAAACGACTTAGAAAACAATCGCCGTACTTGTCCTTATCTGAGGTCACAGGAATTATTCTGAATGTGTGTGTCCCTCCCTCAAACAGCCCTGCTTTCTTTCTTGTGATCTGGTATTCTGACAAGGACCCAGGGCTATATGATCCATTAGCAGTTGCGAGCGGAATGCTCAGAATGAAGATAAATGAATCCCATTGACATCAATGGGGCTCATTCATCTTCGGCTCAAGTATTCCGGCTCAACCCTTTTGTGAACCAGGCTGTAGTCACCTCTGCTGAAGAGGGGGCAGTGGATTGATGACTGTCTCCTCAAGGGGGGAAAGTGAGAGATGCATGAATTTGAAAACAAGCAACCTGACCACCGTCCAGCCAGCCCATTGAGTCGGATGAAACCACCTGAAATCCAAACACTGACGGTCACGTCCGAGCAATCGGCGATCTTCGCAAAGATTAACACAGTACACCAGGCCTTGTAAGGTGACCCAACAAGGTTGCTCCATAAATTGTAATGGTTGCTTGCCCCAGACTGCAAAACCAGTGTTTGCCTGTCAGCACACAGACAGTATGGTCAGGCAAAGGTCGTGGCTCACAGACCTCAGAGTTCTCACTCCAGATGCTTCTGACTTATTTATTTATATTTATTTATTTATTTTTAAATCAGTGCCCGTCATGGGGGGAAAGGAATGTCACGCAGCCAACATCTGGGCTCCTATGCAGTGTACATTGGAGGCAGGCCCAAAGGGAAATGAAGATGGCGGCTTCAGCTGCCTCAGAGGGCCTTCTCAGTGGTAGCCCCTGCCCTGTGGAACACCCTCACATCAGATGTCAAGGAAATAAACAACTATCTGACTTTTAGAAGACATCTGAAGGCAACTCTGTTTAGGGTAGCTTTTAATGTTTGATGTTTCGTCGTGTTTTTAATATTCTGTTGGGAGCTGCCCAGAGTGGCTGGGGAAACACAGCCAGATGGGTAGGGTATTTAATAATAATAATAATAATAATAATAATAATAATATGACAAGCTGGATAGCTCAGTTGGTTAGGGCGTGGTGGTGATAACGCCAAGGTTGCAGGTATGATCCCCATATGGGATAGCTGCATATTCCTGCCTTGCAGAGGGTTGGACTAGATGATCCTCAGGGCCCCTTCCAACTCTATATTTCAATAATTCTGTTGCTGAGTACTGAGTGGCTGGTGCTTTGGGGTAGGTGCCTCCAGTGCTGCTTCCAGTAAGAACGGTGGAAACTACCTTAGAACACTGGCCCATCGAGTTCAGTACTGTCTACTCTGACCAGTGATGGTTGTCCCTGCTCAGACAGGGGAAACATTCCTAGCCCTACCTGGAGATGCCAGGGGTCAGTCTTGGGGCCTGTCTGCATTCAGAGCAGGTGCTCTGTCCCAGAGACGTGGCCATTTCACCAGCCTATCCCTGCCAACCACAGGGATTTGGTCCGCTTTTTGGACCAAACCCAGTCTGATGGCTCAGATCGTAAACTCCCAATCAGATCATGTCCTCCTCCAGATGTTGCGATGCATTTTTGATGTGCAAATATACTTATTTTACATCAAAGATGTGTACAGAATGCATGTTTTATGGAAGAGTGCATTAAAAGCTGTGCATTTCATGTTTGTGGGTGTTCTTGCGAAGAAAGAGAAATGGCACACAAAAGGGAATGGGACAGAGCAGGGATTGAGCAGCAGGAAGACAGAAAATGGGCAGCATTAGATGCCTGAAACTCCGCTTGATTTGAAGTCTATTGCTCCTAGGATTAGTTCCATTTCAAAGTTTCCTGCTGACTTAATGGGCTTCACCTAGATTTAATTGCATGTTTGTATATGGATTATCATATTACAGACAATTGATTAGACCGAATCTGTTTCTATAATTAGATTGACCTTTCAGTGATTATATTGCTTCAAAAAATGCTTGTTGACACTGCTTGGGTTCTCTAGGCTTAATAGAGAGCTTGTGTCACATAATAATAAGATGCAAAGCAAATTAGAGGGTCATTTTATTGGAACGGCATTAGTACACGATGAAAGAGAAACCACTTCAGCACACATTTTATGGACCAATATGTACATATATATACAAACTACTGCTGTGTCAAAATCGGTTGTCTGAGTTCTCAAATGTTTTCTCCCCCTATGAAAGAGGCTCTTGCTTTTCTGCCTCTTTCTTGGGGCACTTTAGGGAAAAAATGGGGGGGGGGGGAGGGTTGGACTTGTTGTGACCTTGTGACATCTTCCCTTGAGGTTTATTTGAAGCATGAGCAACTGGGAACACTGGCTAATGATTGCTTTTAAGGGAAGTCCAGGCCATGGCAGAGATAATTTTGTTGAACAAAAGAGGGTAGACTCACAAACACTCATCAACCCTTTTGAAAGTCAGATGTCTGCAGACCACCCATGATAATTTCTACCCCCAAAATATCTCCCTTTCCAGGAATTTTGAATCCAATTTATTTTCTCATAAATTCATGGAGAAATTGGGAGGGTTTTTTTTTGGGGGGGGGGGAAACTTGGGGTGGAAATTGGTTTAGCGCTACCGCAAAGTGTCAGTGGGCCCTGGATTTTGTCTTGCAAACTCAGCAGTGAGTGCTTGCATCAGTCAACAAATTCAAATCAATAATGAAAACACTTGTTCTGGTTGCTCTTTCTCCTCCCAGTTCAATTCAAGGTGCTGCTTTGAAGCTTGAAAGACCTCAGTAGCTTGGGACATATATATAGGTTCCTCCCCCCATGGTTCATTTGAAACCTGAGGCCCTGCTCCAGATTTTTCTGCCATCTGAGGTGCAGCTATGAGGAGTAGGGACTTCTAAGTGGTGGTGCCCAATTTGCAGAATGCCCTTTCAGGCGAGATCCATCAATCCCTGTTTCCGTGTGCTTTTGGGCAGCTGGCTAGCTTCTTCTTTGGCGATCACTCGTAGCTGAGTAAGATTGTCTTCCATGAACATGGTCTTAACCGTGAGTCCGTAAGTGACCGTGGAGGCCAATTCTGGATCCACACATCCTTCCACAGTAGGGACATAAGTTTCCGGGTGGGAGTTGATCATGGTGAGGGTTTTCCAAATGTGCCTTCCTCTTAGCTCGTTTCTCCTTTTTGCCCTGAGTTTGTGCTTCTTCAAAGTCCATGACACCTTTGGTAAAGGCTGTTCTCCAACTGGAATGCTCACAGGTCACATTGAGTGCTCCAGTGACTAGCACATAGTCCCAAAAGACCTTTGGCTGACTGTGTGTTGATCCATTTCTCTTTTGACTGCTGTTTTATGAATTGCTGCTCTCGCTGCTTAACAGAGTTCTTGGCCCCTTGTGTTAATGATTACTGACTGGTATAGGGTTGATGTGTATGTTCACTTTTTTTTGGCATTATTTTATTTTGCAAATAGTTTCCTGTTGGGCAGGGAAGGTGGGATAGATGCTTTTAAAAACAATACATTGATGAAAGAAACATGCAAGGAGGATGCCTTTAAGAGGAGGCAAATGGTTTTCTGGGCTTACGCTGGCCAACAAAAGGAAGAGAGCTTTGAGAATCCCATTAATGCCCTCCCGCAGATGAGTCTACAGCAGATGTAACACAATCTTTGCTCCGGCGGCTTCAGTGAGATTGAGTCACTCGGCTGCAGAGGATCTGGTCTGGAGTGCGGCACGTAGCTTATGGTTGCGAAGGATTTATTAAGGCAAAGGTTACTCGAGGCAAATCCATCATGTAATCTTAGATCTGACAGGGTGCTGCCATCTGTAAGAAGCAAGGGACTTGTAGCAGTAAGTGCTACTTAAAACTGAAGGGAGGAGGGACTCCCCCCCGCATGATAAATCGGGTACCTGCTACATGTAAAGTACGGCAAAAGGCAGAGTAATCGGACGTGAAATGGAATTAGGCGAGGCACGAGGTGATGATTTCCCACAGACTGCCTCTGCCATAGAAAGAGAGGAAATGTTTGTACTAGGTCAGCATGTTAAAAAGTGCTGCATTAAAAAAAAAATCCTTGCCGCACAACACAGAGGTATCGCTAAAGCCGCACATCCCTCCAAAAGTTCACCCTATGGTCTTGATCTCATCAGTCAGGTTGACCCATCCTGGGCCAGATCAAGGACCACTTGTCCCAGCCTGGATCTGGTCCCAAACTAGTTCAGGGGTGGGGCTGTCCAGAGCAGCTGTTTACCAGCTACATCTGGTACTCAGGCTGAGTTCCTACCTGCCCGCAGCCTGTATTTCCAGAGTGGTGCATGCTCTGGTTGTCTCCCTCTTGGACTACTATAATGCGCTCTACGTGGTGCTACCTTTGAAGGTGACCCGGAAACTACAACTAATCTAAAATGCAGCAGCTAGACTGGTGACTGGGAGTGACCGCCTAGACCACATAACACTGGTCTTGAAACACCTACTTTGGCTCCCAGTACATTTCCGAGCACAATTCAAAGTGTTGGTGTTGACCTTTAAAGCCCTAAACAGCCTTGGTCCAGTATACCTGAAGGAGCGTCTCCACCCCCATCGTTCTACCAGGACACTGAGGTCCAGCGCTGAGGGCCTTCTGGCGGTTCCCTCAATGTGAGAAGCCAAGTTACAGGGAACCAGGCAGAGGGCCTTCTCAGTAGTGGCACCCGCCCTGTGGAACGCCCTCCCACCAGATGTCAAAGAGAACAACAACTACCAGACATTTAGAAGACATCTGAAGGCAGCCCTGTTTAGGGAAGCTTTTAATCTTTGATGAATTATTGTATTTTAATATTTTGTTGGAAGCCGCCCAGAGTGGCTGGGAAAGCCCAGCCAGATGGGTGGGGTATAAATTATTATTATTATTATTAAAAAACAAAGAAACCAATTGAGCCATACAGCTGGAAGGTAGGTAGGGAAAGGAGAAGTTGTGTCTCTTTCTGCTTGCCGCCACTCCTGACCGAGAGCAGTGGGGTCCATTTTGTGGGGTGCTCCTTCACGAGGGGCTTCTCCACAGGGAAGCAGCTTGCAAAGAAACACCCTGAAGCATGCAGGATCAGTGTCTCTGCTGACAGAGCTGTCAATCCTGCATGGTGCTCCTTCAAGGAGGGGCATCAGGCAAGAAGGAAAGTCAGGCGGCTGCTACCTTCTCCTGGGAAGACACAGCAAGCCTTGGAGGTAGGACTCGGCCTTTTCGTGGGGTTTCCACTCCTGGTACCTGACTCCCCTTTTCACCTGCTGCCCTAACCACACTAACAGCTATGGATAGCTCTCGGCCAGACACCTCAATCTGGAACAATCCGCAACTGCAAGTATACAACTCATCTGAGTCCCTCCAGATGTGCCCAGTTTGGCTTGGGAATTGGCTGACTCTGGTGCACAGCCCTAGTTCCCTCACGATCCATCCTAACTTGGACATGGTGCAGAAAAAAGGCCTTCAAGAAATGCGTCTTTCCTGGACTACGCAGAATTGGATAAGGTGACAGGAAGGATCTGAAACCAGAGGGACCAGAGGTTCTCAAAAGACTGGAGTAAACCAGACAGAGGGCCTTCTGGGTAGTGGCGCCCGCCCTGTGGAACGCCCTCCCTTCAGATGTGAAGGAAATAAGCAGCTATCCTATCTTTAAAAGACATCTGAAGGCAGCCCTGTTTAGGGAAGTTTTTTTAATATTTAATGCTGTATTGTTTTTAATATTCGATTGGGAGCCTCCCAGAGTGACTGGGGAAACTCAGCCAGATGGGTGGGATATAAATGCTAAATTATTATTATTATATGTGAACTATTTGAAAAGCAACTGTAATCAACAGATTACGCTAGTAGGACTGCAAGAAGTTTTGTAAGGAGGACAATACAAAATATTGCAGAAAAAAAATTATGAATAGAATTATTAGTTAAGGATTAAGAAGAATTATTAGTTAAGATTGAAGAACCTTCAGATGTAGTTGATGGACGTCCAAAATATTGTATAAGATATTGTCAGAGCTGCCTCCAGGTCCCAGCTCACAGAGGACCAACGCTAGCCGGTAGTAATGTACAAAAGTCTTTATTGAAGTACAGTTTCCATTTTCAAGCCGCAGCGCGCAGCTCTACGTCTTAGAAGCTAGACCGGCAAAGCTCCATCTGAGTCTCCACCCCCTGTACACCAGTTTAAGACTCTAACCTTACTCCACCTCTTCCGTCTCTCCTTTCTCCTCTGGGTCCTTCTGCCCCCCGGGGGCCCCTCCTTTCTGGACTCTTCTGACGCTGACGCTGACCCCCCTGACTCCTCTCCCTCCTTTCGGCGGGCTTTAGGACCTGGCTCCCTATCCGGGCTGCCAACTGCGCCGCCCTCCTGTACATTTGAACTTGGCGCGCGCGCCCAGCCTCCAACCTTCCTCTTGACCGTTTCCTCGCTCTCCGATGGAGGCGTGGCCAATCCTGACTCATCTCCTCCCGCTGGCGGTGAGCCGCCTGATCCCGATACCTGGGACTCCTCCCCCCTACTGCGCTCTGGTGGGGAAGCTGGTCCTGATTTCCAACTGCTGCTCTCTGAGTCCCCTCTGGCCCCTTCTTCCTGGGGTGTCCCCCTAGGCACCCCCCTTGCTCTGACCATGGGAGCCCCTTTCTGTGAATCTTCCGATTCGCTGGAAAGACTCAGAGACCTCGGGCCGCTGTCATCGCTAACATTTCCTTCGGATTCCTCCCCCTCGCTCTCTATTTCCTCCCTTTCCTGTGCCTCTGCTCCTGAGCCCCTGACAGATATGAATATATGTTATATGATTTATGGAAATTATATGTAAAATTGAATAAAAAATTATAAAAAGAAAAGAAATGTGTCTTTCCAACTGCTTATATCGGCAAGGAAAACATGGCGGCTTGGCTTTTTTCCACCCTGGCCAAGAAACCCACAGGAGCGTGCCCAGTAAGCAATTTGCTCTGAGAAATAAATGGCGGTGAACTGGAGCCTTTCTGAGCCTCTGCCTCCAATCAGTTTTTCCTATGCTGTGCTTCCTTTTTGGAGAATAAGAGTCTCTTAAAGGGCCAGAGACCTGGCCTGAGAACATGCACGTTTGCTGCACCAACTGCCTGGTACAGTCTCTGCACCACTAGACCCATGAATTAACGTGGAAGTAAGGATGACTCAGATAATCACTCAGTTTCAGTCCCTCATTTTCCCAGTTTCCAGTTCTCCACATTTCCACATAATCCTCATGAAAATTTATCAGTATTTTAAAGTGACTTGCACCTAATATACACATTTCTGTATGCAATTTCCTCTGATATGCACCTTTTTTTTTGCAAAGCATATTGTCCCAATTATAATGAATTTTTGTATGTTTCCTCACCACTAATATATGCATTTTTATGCACAGTTTGCCTTGGTTACTGGACAAGAAGAACTGCATTGCAAAATTCAGAGCAGTGTGAATTCAAAGCACAGCTATGTTTCAGTTCATATAGTGGTTATGGAAAGTGTAAATTAGGTAGATTTTGTTCTAGATGTGAACTGAATCTAATTTCTCCCCATCTCTACTTGGGAAGCAACCGGTTCCTTTGGCCCCGGATTCCTTGTGTCTGTAAGGTGCCTGCCTCAAATTCTATGGGCCCTGGAACAGTGGATTCTGGTCCAGCAGTATCCTGGCTGCTATTCTCTGTTTCAGCACCAGACTCAGAGACAGTGGCACTATAGCCTCTGTCCCAGTGACCTAGTCATTGGCAGAATTCATGTTCACGATGCAGCCATTGCGAAATCTGCAGTAAGTTTGACTAGGGATGGAAGGAGGACCTGTCAAATTCAGTTGTCTCCGTTTCTCATTTTTCCTATCTTAAATTCAGTTCCACACCTGCCTGCAGCCGCAGCCATCAAAAAGAAAATTCCTTGTGAAAACTCACCTACATTTCAGTGCAAATTTCTCCTAATAATCACACAATTTTGTAAGCAGTTTCGACAAGTGTTTCGCAAGGACTTTCACCTAATGAAGGAGCTGGCGTACAGCTTCCGGGTCATGTGGCCAGCTTGACAAAGATGCTTCTGGCGAACCAGAGCAGCGCATGGAAACGCCGTTCACCTTCCCGCCGGAGGGATACCTATTTATCTACTTGCACTTTGACGTGCTTTCGAACTGCTAGGTTGGCAGGAGCAGGGACCGAGCAACGGGAGCCCACCCCATTGTGGGGATTCAAACTGCCAACCTTCTGATCGGCAAGTCCTAGGCTCTGTGGTTTAACACACAGCGCCACCTGTGTCCCTGCAGATTACATAAATTCACCTATAAAAAGTGAACTGAACTGTATTTCTCCCACATCCCTCTTTTTGACAAATCCTGCTACAACATATGAAGATGCCATGTTTGGAGACAGACCATTGGTTTTTCTCACTCAGCCTTCCCTCAGCTTGGCGCCTGTCAGATGTTTTAGACCATCAAAGGTCCAAACAGCCTTGACCCATATGGCTAACATTGAAGGATCTTGGGAGTTGTAGTCCAAAACACCTGGCAGGCACTAGGTTGTGGAAGAATGATATAGTCTATTCGGATTTCCAAAAAGTTTTCCCCAAACCTTTGACCACCTGAAATTGGGACCTTCCACATACAAAAATTGCTTTTTCACTTAGTGAAGGGCCCTTTCCCACAACCATAGGTACAAAAATCCCACAATATCTACATCCTTCCAATATTTTAGCTCATTTCCATGTCGCTGCTGTTCTTTCAAATGAGGTTTGGATTGGAGAACTTCCCTGATGGTGTTCCTCGATGGGAAAGAGGAGGTGTGTGGAATTCCACCAGCCACCCCGCTTCCAAACATCAAAAGAATCCATTTGGGCCAGCTGTAATGTCAGGAGAAACCCTACTAAGTAAATAATTCTGCTGCCTTTTAATTAAAGCTCATCCTGAAAGAGCTTCCATGGTCTCCATACCACCAGAGCCCACTAGGTGCCAGTATGTTCTTCGGAATTCAAACTACGCACCAGGTAAAACAGCAATCTTGTCCGAATCTTGTTAGGAAGCCTGTGATTGAAGAAATAATGACCCTTAGAATAATAGCTCGGAAACAACATTTTAAAAATGCATGCAAACGAGGTTTTCTTTCCAGTGGGGGAGCCATGTGTAAAATGCTCCATGAGTCGAAAGTGAGCTTGCAAGGCACTAACACCATTTGTTGTGTGTGTGTGTGTGTGTGTGTGTTAGAGAAGCATGTATCAAAATCAGGCGGGGTTCAGAGGAGGGCATTGGAGATGGTCAGCGTGTGGGAAACGGGTCCTTTTAGGTAATGCGTATGTATAACCTGGAGGAAAAAATGGCTGAGCAGGGTGAGAGGGATGTAAAAGCCCTCTTCAACTATCTGAAGGACTGGCGCATGGGAGGGGGCAGAGACCAGTGGGGGCTGGTACCCATTGGGTCTGCTGGGGGGGGGAGGCAGGGAACCCAAAAGTAAGTGGAGCCAGGGCAAATAACAGAATTGTAGAGTTGGAACAGTCATCTGTTTCAACCCCTGCAATGCAGGAATCTGACACCCAACATGGGTTTCGAACCCACAACCCTGGGATTCAGAGTCTCATGCTCTCCTGACTGAGCTATCCAGCTATCTAGTTGTGTCCTCCTTCCTGCTGATTTCTGCAACGCTGAGAATGAGGAGGAAGCTGATAAGCAATCCTGTTCAGGCATAGGAAATGTTGCATTCATTTTCCCGATAGTAATGCTAGTATTCTGGCTCTTTTCCTAACATTCCTTTCATACTGCAGTCCTTGTTGTGTTACAGAAACTGTGCCTTTTAGTCTGATATACCGGCGTGTCACACTAAATTTCATTCACACCAGTGGGTGCAGGGTGACACAACAAACTTCTTTGGACAACATCACTATTCCCTGGCCTGGATTCCGCCCATGTGTGCATCTGTTTCCCACATGAAAGTGGCAGAAAAGAACTGTATGCATGCTGGTATACTGCTCCAAAATCCATAATTTTATTTGTATGTTCGCTTTTCCTCTCAAAAACCCCCCAAAACACCATGCTCACAGCGGCTTACAAAAAAAGAGAGAGGCAAAAACCAAGAATGCATTTCAAACAAACACTACAAAAACTATTTCATAATGAAGCAACAGCTAAATATCAGTAAAACAATAACAGTAACACAATAACATAGTGACAATTTAAGAGCACAGAAAAACAGTACAGTGGTACCTCGGGTTACAGGCACTTCAGGTTACAGACGCTTCAGGTTACAGACTCCGCTAACCCAGAAATAGTACCTCAGGTTAAGAACTTTACTTCAGGATGAGAACAGAAATTGTGCGGCGGTGGCGCAGCGACAGCGGGAGGCCCCATTAGCTAAAGTGGTACTTCAGGTTAAGAACAGTTTCAGGTTAATAACGGACCTCCGGAACAAATTAAATTCTTAACCTGAGGTACCACTGTAGAAAATATAATAACACACAATGTAACCCATATTTCAATACTATAAATATAACAAGGTTACTTAAATGGCATGCAAAACCCAAAAGCAAAAATTACAAGGCAGCTTCACAGTTTCATCTTAGTCCTAGAAGCACCTAGAAGTTGCTCAGGGTCCCTCTCCTGCTGCTACTTCTGAGGGCATGATTTTTCTGAGCTAATGGGGTTGCAAACCCTTTTCCTTTCCCTTTTCCTACAATCAATTAACATGGAAATGAGTGATAAACTTTCATTCTGCCCTGCTAGATTTCTGGCAGTAGCTTTCCCGTTACATGAAGGGAAGAAATTGCTGTGTGAATGCTGCCTGGAAGTAAGAAAGAAAGAAGGCAAGCTGGGGTCAGGATGAGGGTGATGGGGCAGGGCCCATACCTGCCCTGAGGAACCAACCTCCGGGGGCAGCAATCTGTTCTCTGATGCCTCAGAGGGCAGGAGGAGATCTGAGGGGAATCATTTACAGGAGGGTAGATTTGGGTTGGATGTGGCATGAAATGTCATGATGGTAAGAACAGTTCAACAATGGCTCCAATTACGTAGAGGATGGGCGGTTCTCTCCTTCAATGGAGGTCTTCTTGCAAAGCTTAGGGAAACATCTGCTGGGGATACCTGTCCTCTCCTGAGCAGGTTATTGACAACACCAATTATCACCCTCCTCCATTTCTGTGGCATTAAGACCCGGTCTTATGCAAGAAGCAGAAAGATGAATGAGGGTGTTGAGAAGTAGAATGGGCTATGTCATTTCAGGTGTGTGGGGGGGGGGAATCAAATGGTTGAAAGTGTATAGGGGGGAAATGTCCGCAAGTAGACAGCTAGTAGGAGAGGGAATGGGGCTTGGATATAAATCTTTCTCCCTACTATGTGAGTTTGATTTGGTGGCAAACTTTTTAAATTGGTAGGGTGTAGCTAAAATAAATAACTCCCCTTCATAGCAGCAAAAAGTGGTAGAGTCCATTCTAGGATTCTACAACCTGCACATGGATGTGGACACTTGCAGTGGAATGTGGGACGAAGAAAGGAAGAACATTTTAGACTGCTGGTGGGTGGCAAAAATGTTTAAATACTCCTATACATAAAACCAATCTCATCCGTAGAAGCCAACACAGCAGGCTGCATTAGGACCATTTCTCCCATTCTGCTTTGTTTATTATTATTTTTTACCTTGCATGGAGGTGTTTGTTTTTTTTAATGAGGGATTTTCAAAAATCTGCCCCCCCCCCCCAAAGTGGTACAGTCCACTCTGATGCTTCCTGGATTTTTCTCCCTTCCTGATGCTCTATCAGGGCCAATAGATGGATGGGAGTGGGGGAAGCAAAGGAAGGGGCAGAAGCTGTAGCTACCTGGCTTGCTGCTGCTCCATTCATCTCTGTCCAACCTTTGAGAAAGAAATGGGGAAAAAAATTAGGGCACATCAGCACCGAATTCCCCCCCCCCCAATTTGGTAAGCTTGTGAGATGTGCTTGCACCTTTGCATGATGCATTGGTCTGTCCACACGGCATGTAGTAGTAATACCTTCTTCCCCCTGGTGGTAGTCAGAGAGATGAAGAGGGGAGAGTGATGGTGCCACAATGCAGAGTAAATATTATTTCCCTATTACAGATGTTGTAAGGGGAAAAAATCCTGCTCCTTTTACCTTATGGAGTATCTAAGAGTCCATATAGAGTCCTTATGTAGGTTCTCTATCAGTAGGAGAAAATAACAGAGGCCAACCAGATATTATTGAGCAGCAAAGCAGCTAGTAAGCCTGATCTTTATTAAACTGTTGCAACAGGGTCCCCTACTCCCCCAATCAGGGAGGGAGGAGAGGAACCCAGAACAATGGTGTCCAAGCTCTTACATAGACATTTGAAATTTCCTCCCCTGTAGCTCAAGACCACCCCCCAAAACATCACACATACATCACAGAAAGAGGCGATCCCCAGCATAAATTTGAGTGTGTTGCTTCTCTCCTGTCTGCCAGGATACCTGATAATGCTTTATCTGATTGCCTTTTCTGGATAGCCTGGCCATTCCTTTGAGATGGTAAATACTTAGTTCCTGAACCTCTTGCGCATATTGATAGTGTGCTCAGCTTAAGAGATACTTGCCAGACTGTATTTACAGGGAGGTGTAAGCCCCTACAGCCGAAAGACAATTGGCAAGCTTTTCCTTTCTCCTTGCGGAGAAATATTTGAGGTTAATTTGGGAGAGTCAAAATGGCTTCAGGATTGCTCTCCTGTACTGCTTCAGACACTATACTGAAGAAGTGTGTGTGCACACAAAAGCTCATACCAATAACAAACTTAGTTGGTTTCTAAGGTGCTAGTGGAAGGATTTTTTTAAAATTTTGTTTATACTTATGCATGTGTGTTTGCCTTGTACAGTGGTACCTCAGGTTAAGTACTTAATTCGTTCTGGAGGTCCATTCTTAACCTGAAACTGTTCTTAACCTGAAGCACCACTTTAGCTAATGGTGCCTCCCGCTGCCGCCGCGCCTCCGGAGCACGATTTCTGTTCTCATCCTAAAGCAAAGTTCTTAACCTGAGGTACTATTTCTGGGTTAGCGGAGTCTGTAACCTGAAGTTTCTGTAACCTGAAGCGTATATATCCTGAGGTACCACTATACATTTATGAGCATTTATTCTACATAAATAAGACCTTAGAATTCCTGTAACAATAGCTATAGAGAAGGACACAGATTCCAGGGCCATAATGGGCAGTCTCTCTCTCTCTCTCTCTCTCTCTCTCTCTCTCTCTCTCTCTCTGTTTTCCCAATGGAATAGTTGTTGACACTGTGTCTGCTTGATCCAAGCACCAGATGCACTTCCAATCCAATCTGACTCTTCAGGCTTCTTGGAAGTGTCTGATATTGCGAAGCCCCAGGAAGCCTCCAGAGGAGGGCGATGCCAGGTGGCTTGCAGCCAATTAGTTGCTGCTGTCGGCACAACCAGGACAATCTTGGAGAATCCGTGGGGGCGATTCTCCCCACCGCCACGAGCAGTGCAAATCGTGAAAAGGTGCTGCTGGCTCTTTCTCCTGCAGTTTCACCTGGCTTTCCCTCTAGCTAAAGGTGGCACCAGCTTCTTACAAATCGCAGGCACGGCGTAATGAGGAAGAAGGACTAGGTTGCATTTAGCAAGAATGCTGAATTGATGATCCACACAGCCCTGATGTTGCTGGTGAACTTCCCCTGTTTCCATGGCAACCGTATTATGTCATGTTAGCCTGTCCTCGGTGTTACTTAGAGCATCAAGGTCTCAGCGAGTGCCTAATTTGCTGGTGAGACCAAACCGGGCTAGAATATTAGACGGGGCTTATTATGATGAAGCATTGTGTCTGCCATGGATTTCCCACCTTCTGTTGCGGTGGCAATTTGCACCTTGAAAGGTTAAGTGCTCAAATGGCAAAGAGGAAAGCGACCATTAGGAAGCTGAAAGATGAAAAGCACCCATATTGTGCAACCCATTCCCCCAACCCCCCCGTATTCAATGCCCTTCCAAGTTCTGCAACCTCAACCGTTAACCTCAAGGGTTTGGAGACCCAAAACGGAGATGGATCCAGTCCAAGAATAAAAGCATCCCCTTTTCTCCAGCAACAGTCGGCTGATTTACAAAGAGAGAAGATTAGACATTTAACCTCGAGGCATTTTAAAAAAATAAATAAAGGAAAAAGAAAAAGAACCAGAATCTACATTCTTTATAGAGCGAGTAACATCAAAAGTCTTTCAGCAATCCTGTAAACTTTGTGTGGAATCACACTGGCCATAATCCAACAGGGCAGGAATAAAAATTTGTAGATTCCTCTATTTTATTTTATTTTATTATTTTATTTTATTTTATTTTAGCTGCAATTGCACCAGTTGACTGTTTAGCAGGGACTGATGGTCTTACATGGTTCTCCATGCTCTGCCCATGAACTAGATGATTGGTGCAGCTAAGACTTACTGTATTTTTCTGTGTATAAGACGCCCTTTTTTCTTTAAAAATTATATGAAAAATTTGGGGTCGTCTTATACACAGATAGTGCTGAAGGGGGATGGGCGATTGGTTGGAGACACAAGCAGGAGATTGTCAGCGGCTATTTGACAGTTGATTAGTGGCTGCGGCAAGGGCTGTTGTTGATTGGCTGCCCCTGTGGCAATTGGGTGGGCGATTGGCGGCTTTTGCATCGCTTGCGATTTTAAACGTCGTTCAGTCGGGTAAGTGATTTTTGGCAATCACCCCCCCCCCCCAAAGCTCAACAACTGTGGATAATCCTCCTCCCAAAAGCTTATCAACTCTACAAATCTTGACAATCTCCCCCCATTTTCTTAATTTGGAGTCCCCCAAAACAGGGGGCGCTTATATACGTGGGTGTGTTATACATGGAAAAACATGGTACTTGAGAACCCTCAAGGTCACACAGGTCTAGCTTCTGGATTAGTCTGGAGTACCAAACACAGAGCATCTGTTTACATGCATGGTTCCCTAGATGTACCAGAACCTGCTTGCCTTTTGTTACCCTCGTAATTCTGCTGCTTACAACTCCACACCCATTTTTACAACTGTGTGTGTGGGACACACCAACCACACTTTATCATATGCATGAAGTGTAATTCTCAGTTGTTGTTGGTACACACACACACACACACACCCCTCCACCACCAACTGAGAATTGCACTTCATGCATCTGATAAAGAACAGTTTCAAGTTAAGAATGGACCTCCGGAACGAATTAAGTATTAACCTGAGGTACCACTGTAACATTTGATAGGTTGCCACAAGCCTCTTTTTGTTTCTGTTTTTGTTTCTGACTAAACTTTAATGCGCATGATGCAGTTACTTTGCAACACACTATTACATTTCTCCTAGCTAATGCAATAATTCTGCAGCACATTAGCCAACAGATGGCATCCTGCCTGTCTCTACATAAGCTGAGGGTGAGTTGATGGAAAGTGTTTCAGAAACTAACAGCAAAATGGCTGCCCAAACTGTGTGACCAAAATTACCTTTGTTTTCCTGGACACCCTCATGCTATAAATCCCAGATACAATTGCCTATGCACACTCATACAAACCACATCATGCTCTGAAGCAGAAATGTAGCCAGGCATCCAAATCATAAATATTTTTCACTGAGAGCATGTCCCACTGTTTGCAGTGCAGTTTAGGTGCTAATAAATGCGTAGGTTTTCTTTAATGACATTTGATCCATTATGTTCTTCACAGAATCAAAACAATATAATTCTTTGTGCATACATGCACCCTCTTTCCCAAAAGCTGTTTAAAAAGAAATGTAAGATTTAATGTAAATATTTTTTTAAAAAATCTTTTTTTGGGGAAAAAAGATAACTTGCAACAAACTACTGTTTGGCTCAGCTTGACTCTCACCAACCTTAGCAAATGAAAGGTTTGAGCTGTGAATTTATGAGTAACTCAACAACATCTATAGGAACTCTCTTTGTGTATGATGCTGTCAACATTGATCACAATCAACAGAGCTCTAGAATTAAAAGTAAAAGCTAAATTACAGCCGCTGAAAAATGGGCATATACATAGCACAGAATGGACACATTAGCTGTAACAACAAAGAATAAGAAATGGGAGTACAGCAACCCTCTTTAGGCTTCCAGTCAGCCAGTCACTTATGCCCCTTTACAGGAGACTCCATTGCATTTGCTTTTCTAGCTGGTTTTCATGCTCCCCACAGATAGCATTGTGTGGCCTCTGGGCAGCTCTGTCCTTATTGAGGTCTTGTTTTTTACACCCCCTTAAGGACTTTACCCCTCATGGTTTTATTTCTGTGTCAAGTTCTCCCAAGCCTGCCAATAACTTCATCTCGTACGTGATGGTTCCTGTTTTGGTGACCCAAGGAACCAGCACTCAGAGAGGAGTTCACTAGCAGCAGGAAAGGTTGTTTAAACAGCATGACGGCCAGTGTGGTTGAACAGTAAAGCTGTAAATCTAGACGCTTTTTAATTTGTATTTTAATGTGTATATTGCAACTGGTAGATTTATGGTTTACTGCAACTGTTGGGTTTGGTAAGATTGGTAATGTTCTGAATGGATGATTGTAGCAGTTAAAGATGCATGCTTCTTCCCCCTGCTCAAAACATATAGACTCACACACAGACACTCAACGTGGCTTCTTGAATCTCTGCATGACTATTTCAAACCTACAGAGATTATACATAGATATAGATAGATATAGATATACATGGCTGGTTGTTTCCAAGAGATACAGTACCAAGAGATTGCCAGCTGGTGAATCAATTTATCTGAACACCTACAGCTGGGCAACACGTCTAATAATAGGATATGCATTATGTATTTTTAAAAAAT
This sequence comes from Podarcis muralis, assembly GCF_964188315.1. NCBI lineage: Eukaryota > Metazoa > Chordata > Lepidosauria > Squamata > Lacertidae > Podarcis > Podarcis muralis. Next base: position 16,857,001 of record NC_135666.1, read on the forward strand.
AATTAGCAGATGCCATGTAGCAATCTGTGGCATGTGCTGTGCACCACATATTTGAAAGCTTCAGAAAGTGAAAGCTGTCCCTCCAAAGGTCTCCTGATCTCTTGAGTGTCTGCCCTTACCCTCTTGCCTCTCTGTGTGTTTGGGTCTGCTGCCCGGGACACCTGCATGCTGCTGCCTTCTTGCTTCCCTCAGCTCTTCCTCAGAGCCGATTGAGTTCCCAGGCCCTGTTGCAGCTCCACCTGCAAGTAAGCCTAAGGAGGTGCAACAGAAACAACCGCAAAATGTTTTCCTGCCTGTGCATCCTTCCCCTCCCTCTGTTGTTTGCCATGTGAGAACATAATGTTACTTTCCACCACATTCTCTGAGCGGTGAGATAATCTGGGAGTTCCAAGAGCTTAGAATCATAGAATAGTAGAGTTGGAAGTCATTGAGTCCAACCCTCTGCAATGCAGGAATTAAAACTAAAGAATCGCTCCCACCACCTTCCGAGGGAGTTCTTTCCACTGTTCCCAGTATGTTTCCGAGCACAATTCAAAGTGTTGGTGCTGACCTTTAAAGCCCTAAATGGCCTTGGTCCAGTATATCTGAAGGAGTGTCTCCACCCCCATCGTTTTGCCCGGACACTGAGGTCCAGCTCCGAGAGCCTTCTGGCGGTTCCCTCACTGTGAGAAGCCAAGTTACAGGGAACCAGGCAGAGGGCCTTCTCTGTAGTGGCACCCGCCCTGTGGAACGCTCTCCCACCAGATGGCAAAGAGAACAACTACCAGACTTTTAGAAGACATCTGAAGGCAGCCCTGTTTAGGGAAGCTTTTAATGTTTGATGCATTACGGTATTTTAATATTTTGTTGGAAGCCACCCAGAATGGCTGGGGAAGCCCAGCCAGATTGGGGGGGTATACATTAATAAGAAGAAGAAGAAGAAGAAGAAGAAGAAGAAGAAGAAGAAGAAGAAGAAGTCTGAATCTCCTTTCTTGAACCCATTCGCTAGAGGCCTACCTTCTGGAGCAAGAAAAAACAAGCTGTCTCCATGTGATGGCCCTTTAGGTATCTGAAGATGTTCTCGGGTTCAGTTTGTTTGGAATGAAGGTCAGCGGAAACGAGGGTGTCTTTTAGGATATGTGACTTGAGTTACACAGCAACCTGAGCATAAGATGGAGGGGTTCACAGCATCAACACCCCAAAAAATATTGCTTCTCCATTAGTCACAGCTTTGGAGCCATCCCTCAGCAAGCATGTCTCTGCTCCCAGCCTGCTTTCTGCACAATTCGCACACAACTCTGGCTATCGGTTAGGTTGGGTGGGCACGGGGGAGGCTCACCCATTTTTTCCATGCTGCAGAGTGACTTTTTTGGTTATGCTAATCGTGGTGCTTTCAATGGGTCTACTCTGGCATTCAAAACTTTGTTGAATGCCTCCCTTTGCCTTTTGTCCAGGACAAATGTCGACGCTGCCAAAATCCAAGTCTCGACCCCAATTTCCGCTGAATTTTTGGTGCAGCTTTCATCGCACCTCCGTGTCAATCAGGCCCTGGCAGGGCTAAGACCGGAACGAAACCCCTGCATCTAGCTTGTTAACTAAGTCATTTGCTTAACAGTTTTCTCTCTGCCCCAGAGGCTTTGGTAGGGTTGGTTGATGATGATCTCGGTTTGCTACATTTGCTTAGTTGTTGCTGACAGCTTCATCATCACCACGGAGCACATGTGCACCGGGAGCCTCTTTCGTCAGTCACTTTTTATTAGGACATTTTAATAGGCTGCCATGCCTGTGATGCTCTGCAAACAAGCAAGGCAGAGATCTTTTGGCCGTCAAAGGAAAAATATAGCACACACTGTTGGATGCTGTTGGAGCAAGGATGCTGCAAGCTCCCCAACAGCAGAGGAATGGAGAACTTAGTGCATGGAAGCACAGGTGAGTTGACTTATTAGGTACCAAGACACATTCACAGTGGTACCTCGGGTTACAGACGCTTCAGGTTACAGACGCTTCAGGTTACAGACTCTGCTAACCCAGAAATAGTACCTCGGGTTAAGAACTTTGCTTCAGGATGAGAACAGAAATGACGCGGCGGCAGCAGCGGGAGGCCCCATTAGCTAAAGTGGTGTCTCAGGTTAAGAACAGTTTCAGGTTAAGAACAGACCTCCAGAATGAATTAAGTTCTTAATCCGAGGTACCTCTGTACCTTTAAAAAACTATGACGCCACTTTAAATACAGTGGTACCTCAGGTTAAGTACTTAATTCGTTCCGGAGGTCCGTACTTAACCTGAAACTGTTCTTAACCTGAAGCACCACTTTCGCTAATGGGGCCTCCCGCTGCTGCCATGCTGCCGGAGCCCGATTTCTGTTCTCATCCTGAAGCAAAGTTCATAACTTGAAGCACTATATCTGGGTTAGCAGAGTCTGTAACCTGAAGCATATATAACCTGAAGCGTATGTAACCTGAGGTACTCCTGTAGTCATGGCTTCCCCCAGAGAATCCTGGGAGCTGTAGTTCGTTAAGGGTGCTGAGAGGTGTTTAATTAGCCAAAGGCCTGTGAGAAGAGGAATGTATTTGCCTGGTGCCTAAAGATATGTAACAAAGGGGCCAAGCGAGCCTCTCTAAGGAGAATATTCCACAGATGCAAAGCCACTGCAGAAAAGCCTGTTCTCATGTATGCTGCCCTTTGGACCTCTCATGGAGGAAGCACACAAAGAAGGGCCTCATGGGATTATTGCAGAGTCCATGTTAGGGACGGTGGTACTTGAGGTATTGCAGTCTTGAGCCATTTAAGGCTTTATAGGTCAAAATCAGCACTTTGAATTGGCCCATAAACTAATTGGCAGCCATGATTTCTGTAATATGCTCAAACTGTCAACAGTCAGTTAGCAGGAGCTCCCTGACACTTGTCCAGAATTAACCAGTGGGGTAGGTATCCAGCTAAGCCATACTCACACTATTCCTATTGAAATAATTGAGTCTAAGTTACTTAACTTCATTTGTTTCAATGGGTCTTTGAGACCCATCATGTTGGATAACACCCCTAACGTGGGAAAATCCTCAGTCTTGATGCTGTTCAATGGAGTGTTTATTTTATTTATTTTACCACTTGATTGTAAAAAAGAACCTCAAAGTGGGTTACCAAAAAAAGAAAAAGAAAAAAAGAACTATAAAATTTTCAGTAAAAGCAAACTCTTTAACATATCCAAAAGTTAAGATAAGCAATAATCGAGAAACATGCAGCAACATTCTACAACTGTGGGTAGACTTATCTAAGCAAATATGTTTTTAAGGTAAAGGTAAAGGGACCCCGGGACGCGGGTGGCGCTGTGGGTAAAAGCCTCAGCGCCTAGGGCTTGCCGATCGAAAGGTCGGCGGTTCGAATCCCCGCAGCGGGGTGCGCTCCCATTGTTCGGTCCCAGCGCCTGCCAACCTAGCAGTTCGAAAGCACCCCCGGTGAGTGAGATGGGCGCACAACCCCAGAGTCTGTCAAGACTGGCCCGTACGGGCAGGGGTACCTTTACCTTAAAGGGACCCCTGACCATTAGGTCCAGCCGTGGCCGACTCTGGGGTTGCGGCACTCATCTTGCTTTATTGGCTGAGGGAGCCGGCATACAGCTTCCGGGTCATGTGGCCAGCATGACTAAGCCGCTTTTGGCAAACCAGAGCAGCTAACGGAAACACCGTTTACCTTCCTGCCAGAGTGGTCCCTATTTATCTACTTGCACTTTGACATGCTTTCGAACTGCTAGGTTGGCAGGAGCTGGGACCGAGCAACGGGAGCTCACCCCGTCATGGGGATTCGAACTGCCGACCTTCTGATCGGCAAGTCCTAGGCTCTGTGGTTTAACCCACAGCGCCACCCGCGTTCCATAATACCGTATTTTTCGCTCTATAAGATGCACCAGACCATAAGATGCACCTAGTTTTTGGAGGAGGAAAACAAGAAAAAAAAATATTCTGAATCTCAGAAGCCAGTACAACAAGAGGAATCGCTGCGCAGCGAAAGCAGTGATCCCTCTTGCTGTTCTGGCTTCTGGGATAGCTGCGCAGCCTGCATTCGCTCCATAAGACGTGCACACATTTCCCCTTACTTTTTAGGAGTCTTATAGAGCAAAAAAATACGGTATGTTTTTAGCAGGCCCCAAAAAGTCTACAGTGAAGGTGCTTGCCTAATATCAAGAGGCAGGGAGTTCCAAAGTGTAGCTTCCTGCCATGATAAAAGATCAATTCCTTACAACCATTGATTCTCAACCCCAGATGCAGAGCCTGAAGTGTTTCCCTGGAACACCACCTGCAGTCCTGGCCAGGCACTCTGGAAGTGTGGGTTGTTCTATGCGGATGTATATATCCATCGTCCATAAACGCCAGAGTTTTGTTTTAATCATGTTGAAGATATCAGTCCCCACAGTGATAGGAATATACAGCCAGCTAAATGCCCGCATTCCAGTTTCACTGGTTTCGAATTAGCTGTTGAACTCTCTCTCCCTCTCCTTCTAATGTTTCCATATGTTTGCTGGCAGTCTGTAATTAACGCCATTCACAAAGATTTGTGGTCCTCTTGACTTCTTCTTTGAAAAAAAAAGAGAGAAATTTTCAAGGGAGGAAAGCAGCTTAGAGGCAGGATGTGATTCATAATGACATGCTGTGGGTCTTTGAACTTCTCATGTTCTGTTTGTCTGAGAATAGCTGGGCAAAGGGTCGGAAAAAATGAAGAGAAGGCTGATGGTGTGGTTGTAGCATTCAGGTCCCAACCCCACCTCTGCACTGAAAAGTTTTAAACATAGACATCTCATTGCAAGAGAAAGCATTAAGATGTGATTTAAATGGATTGGTAGGGAGAGAGAAATAGGGCTTAAGGTTGGACGAATGTACAAGATTTCAGAGTATCTCTGTTAGGGACACTGTACCAGACAAAAACATTGTTTGTCCTGGGTGATGGATGCCACCCTTTGGGAAAGGAACAAAAAAAGAGAGGAGGGAAAAGTCCACTACAATTGCACAGGACACACTGCCCAGGCTGGCCACACATAGGCACGTTCCTGTGCTTCAAAATATGCATCTGCAGAGGTCCGTTATTGGAGGACAGTAAAAGCCCAGCCTCAAATCCGGTCCTTATAGGATATTTTGATGTTGCAAATTCCTGAAGAGATAGCATCATAGGAACATTAAAACCCTCCAATGAAGGAGAGTCCACCACCTTCTGAAGGAGTCTGTTTCGTTTTTGAACAGCTCTTACTGTCTGAAAGTTCTTCCTGATGTCTGAATCTCCATTCTTTTCATTTGAATCTGTTGGTTCAGGTCGTACCCTCTGGAGCAGGAAAGAAACAAGCTTGCTCCATCTTCCACGAGGCAGCCCTTGAGATATTTGAAGACGGCTATCAAATCTCCTCTCAGTCTTCTCTTCTCCAGGCTAAACATATCCAACTCCCTTAACTGTTCCTCATAAGGCTTGGTTTCCAGACCCCTTATTATGAAGTTGGAGGGGGCTTCATAGGACGCCTTAGTCCAACTGCTTCCTCAGTGCAGGAAATCCTGAGAGAAACTGATATTGGCAGATTTGCCCATCACTTCAACCCTCTGGGTGCCATTGGGCTTAAACTCCCATGACCCTTGGCCATTGGCCATGCTGCCTAGGGCTGCTGCCGACAATTGCCCTTGAAAACCCAGATGGCAATGGGGATAGTGTGAGAAGGTGGGACACCTGGGCTCCCCCTCTCCCCTTCCCATCTCTATTTAACCCAGATTCCTAAATGGGGCTTATAACACTGTCTGTCTAGATATTTGTCTATCTCGATGAATCTTTCATCTTAAAACAGCCTCCTTGAAGAATGGACCGTATGCCACCTATCCCTTGCAGAATAAATTTCAGTGGTTCTTCCATAACCTCTCGAAAGGCAGGAGTTTTGCCTCGCTGTTTAAAGTTTCCATCTCATGTTGCCATGAAAGACCTTTGCCACATGGAATTTTCTTCAATGTGGTCCGTTATCAAAGATAACAGAATCAGAGGAATACAGAGGGAGCAGGCTGGGCTCTAGAATCTGCTCAAAGGTTAAGCAAAGTTGACAGCATCCTTTATATATATAAAGGTAACATGTTATCATAGCAATGAAGTAACCACTTCCATGTGGAAAGCTGCTGTGGTAGCATTTGGAAACCTGGCCAGGGCCAGCCCTGCCTCTAGTCTGAGTGGAGAGATTGCCTCAGGTGGCAGAAGATGAGGGGCAAGGGGCTGTACTCCATAGGTCAGCCTTCTGCTCCAAGATGTGGTGGAAGACAATGTCCCTTTGGCCTGGGTTGCAGTAAGATTCAACTTCTTCATGTGGAATTGGGAGGGGGATAGCATGTCTTGCCCCACCCCTTAGGCAGCAAAATACCTGGGGCTGTCCCTTATCCTGCAATCCTATAGCATGTAATTTCTTTTGTTTAAAGCATTTACAAACCGTATAATTAAAAGAAAAATTTCTATGTGGTGCAGAACAAACAATACAGTGGTACCTCGGGTTACATACGCTTCAGGTTACATACGCTTCAGGTTACAGACTCCGCTAACCCAGAAATAGTGCTTCAGGTTAAGAACTTTGCTTCAGGATGAGAACAGAAATTGTGCTCTGGTGGCGTGGCAGCAGCAGGAGGCCCCATTAGCTAAAGTGGTGCTTCAGGTTAAGAACAGTTTCAGGTTAAGAACGGACCTCTGGAACGAATTAAGTACTTAACCCGAGGTACCACTGTATCATTAAACCAAACTACAACCTAAATCCAGTTCAAACGCAGCTTACAAGTATGTAAAAACAAATAAAACAGGATTTTGGGCATTCAGACACATAAAACATGGTTCCGATTTTATGGGTCAAGGAAAACATGGGCAAAAGGAGATGCCTTTACAAGATGTCTGAAGCAACAGATGGTTGCTGCTTCGCGTATGGTGAAGGGAAGGGCATTCCACAAAATGGGACAATAGTATAAAATGTCTTTTTTGGTTGCCACCATAAGATATTTGGCAGAGTGTGGTGCCACAAGTAGAATGTCCCCAGATAATCTAAGTGAACTTACAGGTCTATACAGAGGGAGGGGTCTTTCAGGTAAGCTGGTCCTAAATTGTTCAGGGCTTCATATGTTACTACAAGACCTTGAACGTGGCCTGGAAATTGAGGTTCTCAGTAATTTTCACTTGGTGAGGAGAGAGTAACAATTTGTTGTGAAGGTTGCTTGTGTCTGGCCACCCCTGACATGACCCTAAGGTCCTAGATGTTGCCACCACGAATTTCTGGCCTTCAAAATTTTACTGAGGCAGCAGTGGTATAAGAAATTTCACCGAGCTGGAAATCCTTGAACAGGCCCTCGCTCAAATTGCAGCTCTGGAAATCCTTGTGCTTCTGGTATAAATATTCCCTCTCAGGTGTCATTTTTGATCAGCCACTTGAGTAACAAAACCATTATCATCTGTAGCTCACTTTTCATTTATACTTAAATAACCTGCCTATATCTCAGTACCAGCCTTTCCTCAGGCGCACACATATTTCACTCCTGCTGGGTATCAAGTGAAAGAATCTTTCTTTAAAAAGGACAGCTAAGTCTAAACAGAAGCACCTCACCTCGAGGTACTCCGTAAAGCTGGCTTATGAAATGGATCTCCCCCCTCCTCTATTATGTCTCTATTTGAAGTCTTTCGGATTTAGGGGAAGAGTCTTCTGATATCAAACGGCTCACTAAATATTAAAACAGATGGATGGAATTCTCTCTCTTTCTCAGCATTCAGGGTGGATTGGCATAGGCACATAATAACTTGTACGTCCTGGAGATAATATCTGGGTCAGTGAGGGCTGGTCCATTAGGGTAAGCGGGGCACTGCCCTTTCAGCATCAGTCTTGATTCCTCCAAAAGCACCTGCCTTCTTACTTACGACCAACACAGGGCATAGAATTGTAGAGTTGGAAGGTACCTGGAGGGTAATCTAGTTCAGCCCCTTGCAATGAATGAATCCTCAGTGTGGGACTTGAATTCACAACCCTGAGATTAAGAGCTATCACAGTCATGACCCTGACTGTCTCCTTCCTCCTGCTAAGTCTAAGTGTTGTCCTCCACAACCATCCTATAGAAGTCAAGAGGGAAGAAGATGGGGACAAAACACAAATTAGTTGGCTCTGCCTGTTATTGGCTCTGGCTCCCCCTAGTGTTGGCCTCCTTGCTTTTCACTCTACCAGTCCCAATGAGTACCAGCCACCACAGCTCTGGGGGCTCGCAGGTGATCTGTTCATATCAATTTGTTTGAGGGGAGATGGCATTGTGTCAAATGCAGTTGCAATTGCAATGAAAGCAATGTTCGCCCCACACGGTCTACTGCACAAAAAGTGCAGGTTTTTTTTTTTGGGGGGGAGTGGGTTTGCTGTGCAACAGATCCAAACCCACTGTTAATTGTGCAAATTGAATTTGCTGGTATGTGACTGAAACTCACCCCAAAATAGCAACAGGGTTCCCCAGGAAAGAGGGATTGCTTGTTAACCTCTCTGGATAATGGAATCTCTGGGAGGGGAATTGGAGTCTCTCAGCACCCAGTTATCCTCTGAAGGACCAGGTGCACAGCCTGGGAGCCATTTTGGACTCGCAGCTGTCCATGGAGGCACAGGTCAATTCTGTGTTCAGGGCAGCTGTCTACCAGCTTCATCTGGTACACAGGCTTAGACCCTACCTTTCCACGGACTGTCTCGCCAGAGTGGTGCATGCTCTGGTTATCTCCCGCTTGGACTACTGCAATGCACTCTCCATGGAGCTACCTTTGAAGGTGACCCAGAAATTACAACTAATTTAGAATGCTGCGGCTACCTGGGAGTGGCCACTGAGACCATATAACACCAATCCTGAAAGACCTGCATTGGCTCCCAGTACGTTTCCGAGCACAATTCAAAGTGTTGGTGCTGACCTTAAAAGCCCTAAATGGCCTCAGCCCAGTATACCTGAAAGAGCATCTGCACACCCATCGTTCAGCCCAGACACAGGTCCAGCACCAACGGCCTTCTGACAGTTCCCTCCCTGCGAGAAGGGAGGTTACAGGGAAGCAGACAGAGGGCCTTCTCAGTAGTGGCACCCACCCTGTGGAACGCCCTCCCTTCAGATGTCAAGGAAATAAACAACTATCCGACTTTTAGAAGACATCTGAAGGCAGCTCTGTTTAGGGAACTTTTTAATGTTTGGTGTTTTATCATGTTTTTAATATTTGTTGGGAGCCGTCCAGAGTGGCTGGGGAAGCCTGGCCAGATAGGCGGGGTTTACGTAATAAATTATTATTATTGCAGCTCCCATCATTCTCTGAGAGATTCCATGCTTGTTTAAAAGGGTGTCGTAGTACTTTAAAGGTATGGTGTGCATGTGGCCATTGATGCAATAATAGCGCATTAGTGATTTGACTTACCCCCAGAGGCACACTCCATTTTCTCTCTAGACGAATAGATGCCAACACATCATTCTACTTTATTAGTTCTGAGATTCTTCCCTTATGTTACTGTATTATTGCAATTGGGAGGGGCACTCTGGCACTACAATGTGACTAAAGCGGAACCCCAAAAAACTCCAAATCAGAATATTTGTGGTATAAAAAGCTACAGTCCCCTGCTGGGTGGGACCCCAGCGGAAGCCAGCACCTTCATGGGGTGCCTGGTTTGTGCCCCCTCAAAATTGCATGCCTGGGGCCACAGTCCCCCTGCCCCCCCTTGCTACACCCCTGTCTGTGGAGGGCATCTAGTAACAACTAGGAAGCATCTATGATGAATTTTTAGGAACAGCAAAGAATGTGTGCCTATGTTTTCAGAGCAACGTCTTTGTCAGTATTTTATTATTACCCAATGAAAATCTGGGGAGAAAACCATCAAAAAGAAGAAAGCAAACAACATGAATAATGTCTTGCTAAGTTGCAATCTACGTGGAATATTGGTTGTCTCAGAACGGCAGTTTAAGCTTCACCAAATTTCACCACTGAGACCCCGATTAAGTCAAGACTGTCGTTCTCTTGATAAATTTCTTTCAGTGCTGCTGTCATAGTTCAAGGCTATAATCAGTATTCTATAGCTTTAATTATAGCCGTCTTTCTATAAACCTCTCATTTCTCTGTAGGATCCACGATGTGCTTGAATCCCAAGCTTCTTGAGGTTTAGTCTGACATTTCTTTTCTTTTCCTGTAGGTGGTAGGAATGGATTGTGGGCCACAGTGTCCCCCACTCGCCTTCCACTGAGGCTGATGCCAGTTTTCAAATGTGCCAGATTTCGTGGCCTGTTTTCTTCAGACAAGGCACTTGTGGTAGACAAGAAGAGACACTTGGATAGGTCAGGATTGCCTGTGGAAATATGAGCAGTGCAGCAGTGCCATGAGAGCTGATCGTGGGAAACCAAAGTGGTGTCACCATTAGCAGGCTGCACTCAGTAGATGGAATCCCAACCACAATGGAAATAGAATTGAGACCTGATCAGAAACAAAACCAGCTTGGCTGTTGTTGTGTTTTTTTTTTAAATAAATTGTTGTTGTTCCTGATCAGTTGGCTCCTGGTTAGTTTGTTTTTTTAATAGCTTTATTGATTTTCTTTTAAAATAACGTAGAATCATAGAATTGTAAAGTTGAAAGGTAAACCAAAGGTAATTTGGCCCCAACCCCCTGCAATGCAGGAATCTCAACATCCCCCTTGACAACAAAATATATAAAAATCTCAAGGTATGCAGTCAAAATACAGCATAATACACAGAAAGCACTCTAAAGCTTAGACTATGATTTAACCTACAGTAACCAAAAAAATCTGGGTGTCTGCAAGAGCTCAAGATTGTTTTTCATATTCATGTAATTAGTAAAAATGACACCAGCCGGGTGTAAATGAGTCTTTGTGTCTCTGTACTTTAGCTAGTCATATATCGTTGGTCAATTTCTCTATTGTGACCATTTTCCAAACTCTTTCCAGCCAATTCAATAAGGATGCCACTTCCAAGTCTTTCCAAAACGGGGCTATAACAGGTCTAGCTGTGAAGAACAGATAACCAATAAGAGATTTAAATGAGATATCTGCATTCTGATCCCGAAATACGGTCAAAAGAGCTAACTCAGGGGACTGAAAGACTTGTTGACCAGTGATATTAGGTTTCTCTAAAAACAATTTCTCCCCAAAATCTGACACCATAAGAAATTTCTTATTCTTATTACCATAATAGTATGCCATCAAATATGCTGTCATGTGCGCTTAGTTCCACATCCTTGCCAACAAAGTTGATGAAAGGTAGGGTTTATACATGCAAGAGGAAGAGGTGTTAGAGGATATTTTTGCAATAAGTTTTGTTTTTGTTTTTGTGAACTAGAAGAAGAAGAAGAAGAAGAAGAGTTTGGATTTGATATCCCGCTTTATCACTACCTGAAGGAGTCTCAAAGCGGCTAACATTCTCCTTTCCCTTCTTCCCCCGCAACAAACACTCTGTGAGGTGAGTGGGGCTGAGAGACTTCAAAGAAGTGTGACTAGCCCAAGGTCACCCAGCAGCTGCATGTGGAGGAGCGGAGACGCGAACCCGGTTCACCAGATTACGAGTCTACCGCTCTTAACCACTACACCACACTGGCTCTCCTGACACACTGACATTATTTGTGCTGGGCTCTTCCCCTAGGCTTTGTGTTCTGGTTCCAACCACAACATTGCTCTGGAATCGATGTTCAGACCAGGGGTTCTACCCACCAAAGCCTGCCCAGGGGCCAGGGTTTTAGATAACATGAATTGGCAACCATGGAAGTACCAGTCACATTCTTCTGTGGACTTCACTTTCAGCATTGCACCCATCCTAAAATGCTTGCACCAGCCTTTTACACAAGGGTGACTCAGAATTCAGGCCTCATCCACACTACATGTTTAAAGCAGTATTATGCCACTTGAAACAGTCATGGCTTCTCCCAAAGAATCCTGGAAATTGTAGTTTGTTAAGGGTGCTGATTGTTGTTAGGAAAACCCTATTTCCCTGAGCTACAGTTCTCATGAGTGGTTCAACAATCAATGCCTCTTCCCAGGGAACTCTGGTCTAGATTGGTGTGATCCAGCCATGATCCTCTTATGATCTTAAGTATGACAAACATCTAAGAAGTAGTGTAGTGGATAGGGAATGATGAGGGAGGTATGGAAGGAGAAGTGGGATTGGGTGCATTGTAAAACTTAGCTCTTCCACAAATTGCTTGCAGAAACATGTGTATTAGGCAAAGCTGCAGATCAGAGGGCGTATATTAGAAGTACCCACAAAATGCTGACACATTTTCACGACTTAAAATCAATCAATCAATCAATCAATCAATCACAGAGCAATGTGGAGATGTGAGGATCCAAACCCGCAATTGGAACAATGAGAAACAGGGAGAACCTAAAATGGACAGATCCACCCATTTCTACTTGCAAGCCAACTTGTTGGTGGAACAAAGTGGATCCCTATAAATGAGGCATGAACTCTGTAGGTTGAAGAATACTATGATAACAACAAATGACAGTCAGGCACAACACCCAGTTCTGGGTCTCCTGCCTTCTCTATGACTCTCCATATTTTACAGCTCCATCTCCCTTTTTGCTCCTTTGCTACCCTCAGCTTGCTGTTAAAGCAAAAGAAATGAAACGGTTTGATCCTTCCACTTATAACTACAACCCCGCCGGCGACTCATTTTCTTTCAGGGTCAGGTAGGTGCTTTCCTTTTTTTTAATTAAGCCGCCAACTTTATTGATTCATGAAACTATCTGGTGTCTTTGAAATATTTGGCTGGCATGCAGGCTGATGCCTGGAGAATGCTGGGGAATGCATGCTGATGTTTAGCCTCCACACAGTTCCACAATTTATTTTGACCATTTTACTGCATTTATAGCCCCCTTCTTCCTCGGAGGAACTCAAGGTGGCATACATGGTACCCTGCCTCCTCATTTAACCCTCACAACAACCCTGAGAGGTAGGTTAGGCTGAGAGAGTGAGTGACTGACTGGCTCAAGGTCACCCAGGGAGCTTCATGGATGAGGGGAGATTTGAACCCTGGTCTCCTAGGTCCTAGTCCAACACTCTAACCACTGCACCACATTGGCTCTCAATGTGTCAAGGAGCTGAACCTGGGCAGGATGCTTCATGCTCCCAAATCAGAACGATTTTATTTATTTAGATAATTCATTTAGCACTTCATATATCAAGACTTTATATTCCCAAACAAGAACTGAGCACTCTCCTGTGGATACTGTCCTATCAGGAGTTCGGTTCCATGCAACATAGGAATCGGATGCCTTTGAATCATAGATTATAGAATCCTAGAGTTGGAAGGGACGAACTCTATGATAATCTAGGCCATCTCTGTGCAATGCAACTCCCTCCCATTATATATGAGGCTGGTGCCATCTCTACAGTGGTACCTTGGGTTACATACGCTTCAGGTTACAGACGCTTCAGGTTACAGACTCCGCTAACCCAGAAATAGTACCTTGGGTTAAGAACTTTGCTTCAGGATGAGAACAGAAATCGTGTTCTGGCGGCGTGGCGGCAGCGGGAGGCCCCATTAGCTAAAGTGGTACCTCGGGTTAAGAACAGTTTCAGGTTAAGAATGGACCTCCGGAACGAATTAAGTTCTTAACCCGAGGTATCACTGTATTGTCTTTGCGGTATCTACTGAAGGTGCCTTCCTTTTTCCAACAAGCCATTTGAGTGGAGATTTATTTTTATTTTTTTAATCCCAGTCGGGTTTTGCATTAGATTAGAAACTGTTGCTATCTATAGAATTGCTTTTATATGTGAAATTGCTTTTATTGTTGATGTTTTTACTGCAAAACCACATCATGATATTATAGGGGAAGCGTTTCATAAATAGGATTAAACGAACAAACAAACAACTGTTTCAAGGAAAATTAAGCAGGTCGTGATGCCCTAAAAACAGCACCTAATCGAAGTCAAATTCAAACAGTAATAACAAGACGCTTTCTACACACATGGTAAAAATAAAATAAAATGCTACATTCTAGAACAGTACAGATGATGGTTAGATATAATAGTCTGACAGCCTAACCTACCTCATGGGGTTGTCGTGAGGATAAAATGGGGAGCAACTGAAACATGTACATCACCTTGAATCCCTTGGATAAAAGATGGGATGGAGATAAATAAATAAATATCCCCTTATTGGTATAATTAGCAATGCAAATATACCAATATAAACATTTGGGGACCATAGTAACTATGGCTCAAGATGCAGAAATACAGCAGGGATCGCCAGCCCCACCTTTTAAACATGCAAGGATGTATTTATAGCAGCAGCATTTTCACTGAAGCGCTTAACTGGCGAGTTGTGGGAGACATCCTCTGAAAAGTGAGGACCACAATCAAAGAGGAGAATCTTACTGTACCTCCTGAGTTGTACCTCCATATCTAACAGAGCAGGGGAGTAAAAGTAAAGGTAAAGGAACCCCTGACCATTAAGTCCAGTCGTGGACAACTCTGGGGTTGTGGCACTCATCTCGCTTTACTGGCCGAGGGAGCCGGTGTTTGTCCGCAGACAGCTTCCGGGTCATGTGGCCAGCATGACTAAGCCGCTTCTGGCGAACCAGAGCAGCTCACGGAAATGCCGTTTACCTTCCCGCCGGAGTGCTACCTATTTATCTACTTGCACTTGATGTGCTTTCGAATTGCTAGGTGGGCAGGAGCTGAGACCGAACAATGTGAGCTCACCCTATCGCCGGGATTCGAACTGCCAACCTTCCGATCGGCAAGCCCTAGGCTCTGTGGTTTAGACCATAGCACCACTCGCGTCCCATAACGGAGCAGGGGAGTAGCAAGGGCTAAAAGGAAAGAACAACAACAGTATATTGACTCGTATGTGCAATTCACAGGGGCTGGATCTATGGAAAATGTCCACCTCCATCCCTGACCATCATTTATGCCAAAGCACTTTACAGTTCATGCCAGCCTTACCTGGAAGGGACAGATTGCCAGGAAGCTCTCCTCTCCTACAGTCATATATAGACACACAGAGCCAAACTAGATATATTACCTTCACAGTTTCAAAAGTTGGGGGGAAGAGGAAACAGCAGGTGTCAGAGAAGGTGGAGGCTGAGCATCAGGACTAGGGGAAAGGAGATTTTAACCCTTTCACATCTTGCCATAGTCCTGCCACCTTGTCCCAACACCCCGAAGATTTGTGTCTGAAAGGTAGTCTCCCTTGGTGCCAGTGGCAACTTCCCTTCCAAGACAAATATGTTTGGAAAGAGGCCCCTTTTTCTCAGGACCGTCTACAGGACTGTCTTGCAGAAGTGCTGTAACTCAGTCTTGGAGC
This sequence comes from Podarcis muralis, assembly GCF_964188315.1. Classification (NCBI taxonomy): domain Eukaryota; kingdom Metazoa; phylum Chordata; class Lepidosauria; order Squamata; family Lacertidae; genus Podarcis; species Podarcis muralis. The sequence goes on from NC_135666.1 coordinate 16,872,274, forward strand.
AGATGCATTTCATGCAGAAGGTGTCAGGGTCAACCCTCAGCCTCTGTGCTGGAGGAACTGGCCATGGAGGAAAGGGTTGAGGAGAGCAAATCACCCCAAAGACTCATCCTTGCTGCAAGGTCAGCCAAGCCAGTTGCTACAGTAACGGCCCAGTGCCCACTGTGCAAGTGATTAAGTAAATGCCTGTAGCACTTACTTGTGGTAAACCAATCTTGCTGAATTTAGGGGTCCTCCCGCTTCTTTCTTCACCCCCATTTTTACGCTCCCCAATTCTTTTGCACCTGGCTAGGACAGCTCATGTGGCTAAGACTTAAAACAGCTCTCCAAGGTCCTGACTCCTGCACATGCTTGCTGAGGCTTTCCCAGCCCATGGCAGATCAGCTTCCCTTTCCCTTCTCTCTTGCAACCTGCCTTGCATCATGCGCACTCACCGTGCATTGCCCCAGTGATGTCCCCACCGCGCATAGCTATCAGCCAATGTTCCAGCCTCGGCTGGAGTTGAGTGTATCTACTGCCCCTGATAAATAATTCAACTAGGTCTGCTTAGTGGGGAAGCAAAATTGACCCAAAGCAATGGAAAGGTATAGGGGAGGGGGGGGGAGGAGAGCACATGGAAGGTATTGCTGTTGCTTAGCAACATACCCACGATCCAGGGAGATATTCTTATTTGGCAGGGGGTTGGTGACAAAAGGAAGAAGAAGGAGAAGATTGTAGAGAGAGAGAAAAGCAGCAAAAGAAATTGTTCTATAAAAGCTCATTACAACAGAATCTGACAAGGGAATTCAGCTGAAAAGCTCAGCTAGGTCAGTCAAAGGCACTGTTTAAAATACTTCTGTAATACACCGCAGTGATTTAAACAGAAGAAATGAAAGACATTTTCTTGTCAAATTCTTGTTCGGGTTTCAGACTCAGGTAAATTCTCCTTGATTTATTATCTAGTCTCACAAGAAGATGAAGAAGAGGATCAGATTAAGCGATAAAGCGGCATATTTCTCTCGTTTTAGCCTGACAGTCCGTGTCCCAAAGGTGAACCCACGGGGCTGATTCACACATTAATTTCCCTTTCCCCCCCTTTTTGTCACCCATGTGAACCAAACTGAATGGTCCCTGTGTATTCCCCATCCCCCCAATAAACAAATAAACCCCCTTCCCAGTAAAGAGCTATTGTGACTAACAGGGAACCTATCAAGCGGCGTTTTCCCCAGTGGGATAAAATGAAAAGCTTCACCTGTATGATTTCTGCCAAGCACACATCTGTTAAACGGAATGAAGCAAGAAGACGAAAAGGCAGAGGATGTGCAACCAAATCAGGCTGGGCTGCTTAAGTGTGACCCTGAGAAAAGGACCTCTGTGTTTCTGAACTTTGGAGGCAGTAAATAAAGCTCCGTGCATAACATAAACAATGCAAGGAGCTGTGTAGGATGCTCTGTAACATTGCAGGCATTTCTCATATCTGTGTCAACAGAGTTTTATGTATAGCTGGCTCGCGGGGGGCCCTCCGATTGGATAGGACAATATGTACGATGTGTTTCCTCTGACAGCGGGCAGGCAGAGGCCCGTGATCAAAGCAAAACTGAATCGGGTGTCAGCCCAAATGGAAAACAAACGCAACAGCAGCTTGTTTTCACTGGGAAGGAAAACAAAATCAAAAAGGGGATATGTATACAGATGATGCGTGCCCGGCCAATAGCGGAGAGGCCTTGGCTTTTTAGAATGAAGGGCAGGGGTGGGGCCCCATCACTTAGGAATGGGAAGATGAGAAGCAGTAAACCACAGATATTCTGCGGCGTCCCCTGCTTACGTGATTTATTATGTCCTTTGGCTCGGTTGCTGTAAATGAGGGCATCCATTAGAATGCACACTGATTCCTCTTCTTGGAGCCGATGCCTCGCCAGTTCCACTACCGCCAAGGAAGGCTGCCGGCAATGAGGGGAAGGTATCAACAGGAGAAGTGGAGGTGCACGGAGATCTGCAGGAGCTTGAAAGTTGACACATGTGCAAATGATGCTGAAGAGGGAAAGAGATGCTCTTGTCTGATCTGCACTTTTAACCCCAAGTGGTGAGGTGGCAACTCTCCAACAAGCCTGGAGGGTATTGCAATAAGAAGGCCTCAGATGATGTATTGGCAGGCGCACACATGTGCATGCACACACACACACACACACACTGAAAGAAAGCACAATGGGAGGGAGATTGGTCAGAGGCGGTGGACAGAGCCAGATTGACTGGAGGCTGAAGCCCCAAAATCGCCATGCAGAATTGCATCTCCCTCCCTTGAGAGCCAGTGTGGTGTGAGAGCCAGTGTGGTGTAGTGGTTAAGAGCAGTGGACTCGTAATCTGGTGAACTGGGTTTGATTCCTTGCTCCTCCACATGCAGCTGCTGGTTGACCTTGGGCTAGTCACACTTCTCTGAAGTCTCTCAGCCCCACTCACCTCATAGAGTGTTTGTTGTGGGTGTGGAAGAGAAAAGGAGATTGTTGAGACTCCTTAGGGTAGTGATAAAGTGGGATATCAAATCCAAACTACTCCTCCTCCTCCTCCTCCTCCTCCTCCTCCTCCTCCTCCTCCTCCTTCTTTTCTCTCCACCCCACCTCCCTCTCTGTGCCTCAGTCCTCCATCTGTGTGTCTGTTTCATCTTCCCTCTCCACACCTGCTCCTATCTATCAACCCAGGTCTGAACTGATCACTCACATGAATTTAGGCAGAGGACTGCAGGTTCTCCATCCCAGGCTTAGAGGCTTAGTGAGGGCAGAAGGTCTGGCTATCCTGTCTTACAGGTGCTCCCGTAGATACAAGGGCCCTAAGCCACAAAGGGCTTTAAAGGTCAAAACCAGCACCTTAAACCTGACCCGATACTCCACCGGGAGCCAGTGCAAGAGTATAAGAAGGTAAGAACTGCCTGCTGGGTGAGTCCAGTGGCCCGTCTAGTGCAGCATCCTGTTTCTGCAGTGCTCAGCCAGATGGAAACCCTGCAAGCAGGACCCAAGCGCAAGAGAAGCATCACTGGCATGGTACGTAGCTATCCAAGTTGGTTGGCATCATTGCCTCCTGTGGGAGTGACTAGAATCATAGAATCATAGAGTTGGAATAGACCACAAGGGCCATCAAGTCCAACCCCCTGCCAAGCAGGAAACACCATCAGAGCACTCCTGACATATGGTTGTCAAGCCTCTGCTTAAAGACCTCCAAAGAAGGAGACTCCACCACACTCCTTGGCAGCAAATTCCACTGTCGAACAGCTCTTACTGTCAGGAAGTTCTTCCTAATGTTTAGGTGAAGAAGTAACTAAGAAATCCCACCAGTCCAAAATGACCAGAGGACACCAGGTTGGAGAAGACGAGGCTGAGTTGCAGAGGAAAAAAAGACTTTCCAGTTCCTTGGGTGATTTTTATTATTATTTTCAAAATGGCACTTAATTTTTAAACCACAATTTGGTCCATACAGGTTTCCTAGTAAAACTCTTCTGATGCAGACTAAATACTCTGCTTTTTGTGGCTCTAGGGAAATGCTGCAGGCATTGCTGAGACATAGGATTTAATAGCACAAAGCACAGTATCCATCAGCCACTTTTATTGGTCAAACGAGAATAAAAGATTAGAGGCTTAATCCCTGAAGCAAATTTTATTTCCCAGCTTTGATTTTGCTTGCAATACCAAGTCCCCATAAACCCGGTGACAGGATTTATTGGTTGTGCTTTACCTTTTCCAGCCAGCAAAAAAAATGGAAGTTTGAAGGCTTCTTCCTTTTATCATTCGAGCTTTGGAATCCTGTCTGGCATGTTCACACAAGTTTAGAGCAATACATGCCACCTACAAGACAAACTATTGGGGAAGCAGTGGACCTGGTGGGGAAAATTGCCCTTGGCATTTCAAATATGGATGGAGGCTCACTTCAGATTCCCAATCAGTCAGACTTTATTTGGTATATTCATGCATTATATGGCAACACCCCAAGAAAGAAAAGACAGGCTGCCCTTTCAAAGGTGAAGCATTTATTGTCTAGCTCAGAGGCAGGCAGTCTTCAGGCTTGCTGGGTCTACTTTGCTTGTTTATTTAAATTTAAATAGGGAGATGCCTTAACCCACTGGTCTATCTAGCTTAGTATGGGCCACACTAACTGGCAGCAGCTCTCCAGGGTGTCAAACTGGAGAGCCAGTGTGGTGTAGTGGTTAAGAGCGGTAGACTCGTAATCTGGTGAACCGGGTTCACTTCCCCGTTCCTCCATATGCAGCTGCTGGGTGACCTTGGGCTAGTCACACTTCTCTGAAGTCTCTCAGCCCCACTCACCTCACAGAGTGTTTGTTGTGGGGGAGGAAGGGAAAGGAGAATGTTAGCCGCTTTGAGACTCCTTCGGGTAGTGATAAAGCGGGATATCAAATCCAAACTCTTCTTCAAACAGAGGTCTCTCCCAGCCCTACCTGGAGATGCCAGGATTTGAACCTGGGACCTTCACCACAGAGGTATGCCGCTTGCCCAAAGATCCACCAAACAAACCAGGGACAAAATAGCGGCTGGTGTGTGTGTTGGGGAAAACATGTTCAGAGAATTAAGGAACAAGATGCCACTGAGCACATGGCTGAAGTCAAACTGAAATTGGTTGGGTCCGTTTGTCCTAATGAACCTTCCTCCGCTGCTCAGCCTACACTTTTGCCTTGTGCTCAGTTTGTGGCCCTGGCTCCAATGTTTGTTTGGTTCAGCAGCAGCCAGACAAATCCTTCTTGGAGCCTTGCAGACAGGGAATGAGGATATCCCTTTGCTTGTTCCCAGACCTGATATTCAGAGAGGTAGACTGGTTTTGAATACAGAAGTCCCATTTGGCTGCCTCCAAGGACAGAGCTGGGGTGTAGCAGGTAGGAGGGAGCTGAAGGAAAGTGGCCTAGGATGGGGTTTGGCAGAGTAGCTCCTCTCCCATTTTATGGAGGCCCTGCCCCCACCACCAAAGTAAATACCAACAAAATGTTGCAGAGTGGAGTGTTCAGGGCTCCTGCCCACCAGCCATTCTTTCTTCTGAGATACTCCATTCTGTTCCTCCTTATCCTTTTATTTTCTTTACCTTCCAAATATTCCAAATTGCTCATTCTCTGGTCACTGAGCATGCTCAGTCCTTACTGAACTATCAAGAGCTTATCTAAAGGGGTTTACAGTACAGTGGTACCTCTGGTTGCGAACAGGATCCGTTCCAGAGGCCCGTTCGCAACCTGAAAAGAACGCAACCCGTGTCTGCGTGTCTGCGCATGCGTGGGTCGCGATTCACCGCTTCTGCGCATGCGCGTGATGTCATTTTGCATGTCTGCGCATGCGCGAGTGGCGAAACTCAGAAGTAACCCTTTCCGGTACTTCCAGATCGCCACGGGACGCAACCTGAAAATGCGTAACCTGAAGCAAATGTAACATGAGGTATGACTGTATTTTGGAGGGTGGGGCGGTGCTCCTGCAAAACCTTCAAGTTTCTATTACTTTCATCTTCTGTGTCTTGTGTGCGGATGATGCCCTTCTGGCTACATAAGGGCCAAATCCTGTGGAATCAGCTCACTTTTAGCATACATAGGTGGAGCTGATTCCTATTTATTGAGGGGAAAGAATTCTGGTGCTGCGACTGTAATCATGAACAGGGAATATTGCTTTTATTAGAATCAATGCCATATTCTTGTGAGGTATCTGGGGTTGGCTTGCACAGGAATGTTTCCCAGTAGATTGGGCCTAATGTGGATGGGGAAAGGAGATCAGTATTGATGCTTTAGCAGCTGCATTTTGAACTGCATTCGGACAGGACTTTGTTCAAAGCCAGAAAACCATCTGAACCAAAAAAAGAGTTGTGCTTTCTCTCTCTGTGTGTGTATGTGTGTAAGAGAGAGACACAGAAAGAGAAGTCAGAAAGAACCTCCTGGAGCCAACTCTCTTTGCTTTCCATAATTGCCCATGGCACAAAGACCACGCTTTTATTCTTTGGGATACAGAACAGCGACAAAGTGCTTGCATGCAGCCTTTCTAGCACATTCCAGCCTTTCAAAATGCCAAATGGCGCTCCCCCCCCCTTTTTTTGGCTACATCACAGCCGTGGAACGGAACCTCTGGGTTGCCTTGACCGAAAGAATTTGGCTGGGCGTTCTGAAGGTTATTCCTTATATGGAATTATCTGCTGCCTGCCGAGTTACACATTTCAGTTGTTTTCAAGCAATGTCATGCTTTCCGGGCAGAAGCCAGGAAATCTCATGAGGTGTGTGTGAATGGAATTCCACTATTTATTTATTTTCCCCCTTTTGTCAGCAGTTGCCATGTGCTTGGTGTCTGGGATATGAAACTGAGTGTGTGAATACGAGGAAATGCTCTCTCCCTCTCCCTCCCTCTCTCTGTGCCATTTTGGGACACTGTTGTTCCCTCTGAGTCATGGGAAGTACAAGGCAGAAAACAATTATGCAAAAGTCCCCTTGCTCTGTTACACAGAATCCACTGTCCGAAGATGAATGCCTCCATGTTCTCTCTGGTGGAGAAATTCTGGAGACAAGCAGAAGGTGTCTATCACCCCTGGGGCAACCTTGTGATTTTTCTAGAGGGCTGTGGTAGCAAATTCTAGGGGCCACTTCATGTGGGGCTCCTAAGGCACTTGCCAGAATTGGCTGTGGTTCTGGGAAGTGTACAATAAGCTCTAGTCCCATGCTGAACCTCAATAGCCTTATGCCAAGTCTTGACACACACATGTGGGTCAATGCTGCATTACATCCCATGAGTGTACAGTCTGTGTACCTGTAGACAGATAGACGAGCTGCAAACTTACATGATATTCACGTGTAATGCTCAATGCATGTAATGCCTGTGTATCCATTTACATCTATGTACACAATAGCTGAGCTCTACAAATCAAAGCATGCACACTCATTCACACAAATGCTTGCACCTGTAATGTAGTCCAACCCCTTGCAATGCAGGAATCTCAACTAAGGCATCCATGACAGAGGGCTGTCCAATCTCTGCTTAAAAACATCCAAGGAACAGGAGTCCACAACCCCCTGAGAGACTCCATTCTACCTATTCTAACAGCTTTTATTGTCAGAAAGTTATTCCCGATGTTTAGTTGGAATCTCCTTTCTTGTAATTCCGGGTCCTACCCTCTGGAGCAGAAGAAAACAAGCTGTCCATGTGACAGCGCTTTAGATATTTGACGATGGCTATGATATCTCCTCTCAGTCTCCTTTTTTCTAGGCTAAACTGTTAGGAGATTCATTCCCCGTGTGTGCAGTCATGGGATTGTTGTCTATCATATGACAGTGTATATTTTCATTCCACAGAGTGGGAAGTGACGGAGACAGGATGTTTGTGTTACTGTGTTCCGTGAAGTGGGATTATTGTCCTTTGTTCTTTCTCTTTGCTGTCTGGTGCTAGAGAGAGAGGGAGCCATGTTGCAGTGCTCCATGTGTGTTTATATGTAAATAAAGTAGATTGGCCAAAATGCTGAGTTGCTGAGGTCTGTCACGCGAACTGCGCAGACTCTGTGGATCCCTAAGTGTGCCGGTGTCTGTTGGCATTGGTCGCTGTGATGTTCGGGCTGAAGAAAGCTTTTGAAGCTCCCGAACAATCGACCAGGAGGGAGAGAACATGCCAGTCGGGCATGTGTCTCTGCCAGGGTCCTACTCGAGTGTAGGCTGAACTCCTGACATAAACAACTCCCTCAACTGTTCCTCATAAGGCTTGGTCTCCAGCTTGTACCACCCAGCCACCGCTGCATACTGCAATGACAAATCCTTTTCAGCTACTTGGCACACTGAAGAATAGACATGGGGGATCTGTGGTTGTTGGGCTCCCACCAGCCCCAGCCAGCATGGCCAATGTTTAGGGATGATGGGCGTTTCAAGTCCTGAAGGGCCAAAGGTTTCCCATCCCTGCAACGGAAGATTTTCTCAGCCATAAAGCCTTTAAATGCAGAGCTACTCTCTCTTGTCGGCACCTAATGCCTATTGGATGGAGTACAGTGGTACCTCGGGTTAAGAACTTAATTCATTCTGGAGGTCCATTCTTAACCTGAAACTGTTCTTAACCTGAGGTACCACTTTAGTTAATGGGGCCTCCCGCTGCCGCCGCACTGCCGCCACCCGATTTCTGTTCTCATCCTGAAGCAAAGTTCTTAACCTGAGGTACTATTTCTGGGTTAGCGGCATCTGTAACCTGAAGTGTCTGTAACCCGAGGTACCACTGTATGTGCGATGGTGTTCTGGCTCCAGCTGAGTTGTTCATTCAGCCCCATCGTGCTCCAGATGGATGGTGAAGGGACAGTGGCAGAAAAACTGAAATGTTGCAATGTTAGTACACTTTAGCTGTTTGATTATTGTGTTTTTAATAGATCCCACAAGCAGACATAATGCAAGGCTTTTATTCATAATAAGCACTTTTTTTTGCACCGTAATGGAGTGAAACAGTGATTTTTGGCCGATTCTAATTCATAAAAGCATGGCAGGAAATGGCTTCAGTGTCAGCTGAAGTGCCATATGCCTTATATGATTGCATGAGCTTGAGTGCTTGTGGTCGACGCTGTAGCAGAGTCATTATGCTCGCCATTGATTTGTGTGTGTTTCCTCTTGCAAAAAGAAAAAAGAAAAAAGAAAAATAGCCACTGTTTTCCCCCAGGTGATGATCTCTCACTCTTTGCTTTTTCGGAAGAACCTGTGTAAAACAGCTGCGGTTAAGGAGATTTTAAAATATATTCCTGCGCCAAACTGTTGGCGTGTCCAGTTCTGGGCACCACAGTTCAAGAAGGACACTGACAAACTGGAACGTGTCCAGAGGAGGGCAACCAAAATGGTCAAAGGCCTGGAAACGATGCCTTATGAGGAACGGCTAAGGGAGCTGGGCATGTTTAGCCTGGAGAAGAGGAGGTTAAGGGATGATATGATAGCCATGTTCAAGTATATAAAAGGATGTCATATAGAGGAGGGAGAAAGGTTGTTTTCTGCTGCACTGGAGAAGCGGGCACGGAGCAATGGATCCAAACTAAAAGAAAGAAGATTCCACCTAAACATTAGGAAGAACTTCCTGACAGTAAGAGCTGTTTGACAGTGGAATTTGCTGCCAAGGAGTGTGGTGGAGTCTCCTTCTTTGGAGGTCTTTAAGCAGAGGCTTGACAACCATATGTCAGGAGTGCTCTGATGGTGTTTCCTGCTTGGCAGGGGGTTGGACTCGATGGCCCTTGTGGTCTATTCCAACTCTATGATTCTATGATTCTATGTTACATTGCCCAATGGCTGGCTTTTATAAAGTGAATGTGAGGAGAACTGAACTGAATGGAGACACGCACTTTCCCTAATGAGGCCTTCCACCACTGGTGTTTAGCTTCCGTTCGGCTTCCGGGGCAAAGTTCGCTAAGCGGAACACCTACTTCCGGTTTTGTGGAGTTCGTTGGCCGAAGAGTTCATTAACAGGACTGTTCACAGACTGAGGTACCACTGTATTTAAGTAGATTTGTTGCAAATTTACATTTCCAGGATGCGTTTGAAGCCCTCCAATGAAATAGCAATGGTCTGGGAAGGCACTCAGGATGAGGATGATCCATGCAGGATGTTGCACAGTGAAGAATTGATTCCAGGCGTTGGGTGCAAAGAACAAAGACATCCACGACCTCACAACCTCTTTCCTTTCCCACAAGACTCCCCCACACCCCCTGGCCACACCATTTGGCTATACAGAAATGCCATTTTGTTTCTTGAAAACAAAACCAAAACAAATTAAGTAATTTGTTTGAAAAGAGGAGGGGGAAGCGCCAACATTTAACAGAGTAGCTTTTTGAAAGCCTAATGTTTGATATTAGAGTGAACATATGGTTGTGGGTTTGAATTGCACTACGGCAATGCAAAATGTATGAGTAAATAGCATCCTCTGTCCTCTTGGACAAGATACACAGAGAAAGCTCAAAGACATGTAACTCGCCTGCCTTAATCTCCTGACTGGGCTGCGATTCCGTTCTGTAAGGCTTGATAAATCTTCACATTTCTCCCTGCACCAAAAGAGTATTACAGCTCCTAATGGTCTTGTGCTAGTAGCCTGCAACAAGACTCACTCGGCTGTATCCAGAACATCTAGCAAATGAAATAATTTTTAATAATCTGCCGTATTTCCCACCTTCCATCCCACAATTTCATTTTCACAGGTTTCCTTTGCAAGGCATACTAAGAGCTTTTGGTTTTGTTAATTGTGGGTGGATTTTTTCTTTCTTTTTAATGTAATGCTGTACAACCAATAAATACAGAGGGCAAAATGCTCTTAGCAAGTGGAAGCAGCTGGTGAGAAAAGCCTGGCAGATGAAATATGGTGGGGTTAATGGTCTCTATGCCAATCGGTGAATCTGTCCATTTCAGTTTCCCGTGATTCCAATCTTAAACTTAATTCTCTACATTTCCAATGACACTTTGGTGTGAATTTCTCCTTCCCTGCACAGTTTTGCACGGCGTTTTGTCTGCTGCGCGTGATTTTGCAAAGCATTTCCCCTAAAACAATGCATTTTCGTATGTGATTTTCACTAATATGTGCTTTCATATGCATTTGCGATGTGCATTTTTTGTATGCATTGCTTTGCTGGAGAGCTTCACTGCAAAATTCAGAGAAGTGCAAATTGGAAAATATGTCTGTGTTTCAGTTTGTGTCTTGTTTTAGAAAGTGCAAATTAAGTGCAAGCGGAATCAACCCGCCACCCCATCACTAAACTGCAGTATCCCAGGCAGAATGGAAGCTAAGTAGCCACTCTCCTCAATAATACAGGGGATTTATATAGTGTGTTATGAATGTTTAAAGGCAATATATTATCTCGATAAGCCTTATGAAAGCTTTCAAAGATAAGTCAGCACTGAACAATTAGAGTCGAGGATGACCAAATAAATGCCTCCTTGTCCTTTAAGACTTCTGCTTAAGGATCTTCTCTAGGTATTTCTGCTCAGTGAGATGGGAAAGGAGGCTCGTGGAAAAGGGTCTTTCCGGTGTTGGCCCCTCTGTTCTGGAACAACTTCCCCAGTAAGATCATTGATGTGATGCCCCTTCTTCACAAGAATAAGTATCTTGCAAAAGAGGCACTTTCACTGGTGAGCTTTAGGCAGCCTCCAACTATACAATCCTATGGTTCTATGATCTTCTTATTCTTCAAATGATTTTCTTATTCTTCCAAATGCTTTGGAAGCTCAGCCTACAAGGATTACTTTCACTGTATTATTTATGCCATTAATTATACTTTTGAATAATGATAATAAAAATAAAGGCTCTTATTTAAAATTAACAAAAGGATTTCTTTAAGCAATGCCATTCATAATATTTAACATTTAACATTAGGAGACAGTATATATTGCTATTATTGGATGTTTTTGAACTTTCTATATTTATGTCAGCATGCGGTATGTTACAGTATTATTGCTTCGTATTCCAAGAACGAAAATACATGCTGCTGTTGATGCTGCTGCTGCTGTTGTTGTTGTTTTAAAAAACCTATATCCAAGCAGATATAAATGAGTAAAAATTGCTGAATTCCTCGTCCCCCACAAATTAGCCCCATCCCTGCAACTAATTACTGGGTTTCTTTCCGTTCCTCTCCCAAAGGCCCATTGATTTTTATAGGGTGCTATGACAATGCAAAAGAGCAAAACAAATTTAGGAACCGTTTTTTGTTATGAGCTTTTCAATATTTGTTATCCACACTGGAAATTATGTAATGATTGTAAACATCTGCACACCTGTTCCAAATTTCACAAGCGCTGGGAAACACATGTGTTATCTCACATAAACCCTGCAAATGCTCCGGTTTGTTGTCCATCAGGGAAGGCCACATTTCCTCCTGATCTGCTGCCTCTTTTTGCCAAGGTAGCTTTTGAGACCACGTGTGATTTACACGGCACTTATCATTAGCCTACGGATCTATTAAAATATAATAATCCTGGATTGCGTCCACCCACTGAGGCCATGCTTATCTGCCTCGGATATACACAACATGCATTGTTAATGTATTTCATTGAAAGGAGTCATTTCCTAGAAGCTGCGAACGGCAAATAGACTCCCTCTTTATTTGATTTAAACCGTACCATGTAGAAATTTCATTTAAGGTGAGGTGGAAGCAGTGGCCATGGGATTTTGTTCTTTTCCGTTCCAGTTGGTGGGGTCAAGTTGTTATTTATGCTTCCCTCTCCAGGTACGGGTTAAGCATCTCCTTTTCAATTTCTGCCCCTGTGATAAACAACACAGATTGGACCGAGATGCAGGATTGGACCAAGGCCCATCTAGCTCAACATCCTGTTCTTACAGTTACCAACTAGATGCCAATTTGGAAACTGCAAGCTGTGATGGCCTGGGATTCGGACTTGGAGGCTGAACCTGAGGGATCCCAGCCTGCACAGGAGTCCCCGCCTCCAGAACCAGCTGAGCCGGGGCTGGGGCTTGAACCTGAAGGGTCCTCACCTGTGCTGGATCCTCAGGTACAGGCACCAGCTGAGTCTGCTCTGGCTCCTGAGGGGATGGAGGACCCATTGTCTGCAGGTGCTCCACTCTCAGTCCCGTCAGGGGAAGCTCAGGTTGCCTCTGGGTCCGGTAACTCTCCAGCCTCTCCTGAGCTGCAGAGGCTCAGGGCAGAGAGGCGGAGAGAACTAAGTTCCTGCAGGAGGAGTGCTCGCCTCCAGGCCAGCAGAGGCGAGTCACCTGTGGACAGGGGCCGCCCTATGCCTCGGGGCAGATAAAAGCCAGCCAGCCCTAGTCCGAGGTTGCGGGAGCAACATTGTTGGTAGCGTGTTCCTGTCTGCACCCTGTCCTGCTCTTCTGCCAGAGTTCCTGACCTCACCCGACTCCCTGCCTTGGATCCAGCTTCAGCTTTGATGGACAGCCTCCATACCGCACCCTCGACCTCAGACTGGACTCAGACCTCACCGCATGGTTAACCGTCGGGACCAGCACACAAGCAGGAAATCAGTGCAACTGCATTTTCCTCACCAATGATTCCCAGCAGCTGGTTCTCAGAGGCTTACTGTCTCTGATCCTAGAGGTAATATAGCCACCATCATTTGTGGCCACTGATGACTTCCATTAAAGTTGGTCCAGAAGCTGCAGCTAGTGTAGGATGTTGCAGCAAGGCTGTTGAAGACGATGCTCTATTGACAGAGCATAACAACCATGCTGAGAAAGCTGTACAGGCCGCTCATGTGCTACGGGATCATGTTTCAGGCCTTGCTGTTGGTGTATAAAGCCTTGAACAACTTGGGACCAGATTATCTTGGGAAACACCTCACTTTGTAGACCACGGCCCAGTCCTCAGGAAAAGATACTTTCAGTAATGCCATATGGTTCTGGGGTTCATCTTGCATTGACTAAGGCCTGGGCTTTTAGTGTGACAGCAACTGCCCTTTGGAATACGCTGCCTATGGACACCAGGCAGGTACCTACCCTGTTAACATTTAGAAGTCTGTTTAAACCTCTTCTGTTCACCCAGACTTTCTGTGGGGGGTTGATCCATCTGTATCAATGTACTAAGCTGATTGGTGAGGTATATACTATTTGTTACCTCAATGTCATTTTATTGTTCTGCTAAAAAATATGAACAATTCTCACATGGTTATATACGTATAATACTATATACCTAACAAATGCATGCGCACTCCAGATTTTCGAAAGAAGCAAGCACATAAATGAATGTGTAAAACAATGCATCTGTAACTGTCTAAAAATAGGTAAAAGGTAAAGGGACCCCTGACCATTAGGTCCAGTCGTGACCGACTCTGGGGTTGCGGCGCTCATCTCGCTTTATTGGCCAAGGGAGCCGGCGTACAGCTTCCGGATCATGTGGCCAGCATGACTAAGCCACTTCTGGCGAACCAGAGCAGCTCACGGAAACGCCGTTTACCTTCCCGCCGGAGCGGTACCTATTTATCTACTTGCACTTTGACGTGCTTTCGAACTGCTAGGTTGGCAGGAGCAGGGACCGAGCAACGGGAGCTCACCCCATCACAGGGATTCGAACCGCTGACCTTCTGATCGGCAAGCCCTAGGCTCTGTGGTTTAACCCACAGTGCCACCCGCGTCCCGTCTAAAAATACCCATGTATTAATACTTATAAGCTTATGCTTCAACCATACAGCACGGCATGAGTCTTGACTCTTTGATACACAATATACATACAGTATTTTGGTGCAGGATGCATAATTCTGCTCATGATTAGTTGGGATTTTTTTTTTAAATAACAGAGCATGAGCAGCTTGGACGTATGTTGGTGCTTCGAGCCAGAAGTCATCCACCACAGGCCAAGCTCAGCCAGGTCAGAACTGCATAAATCCACTGGAAACAGATTTTCCCTCCACGGCTATCTCTCAGAGCTCCGTTTGATTACCACCGAGGACGGTGGTGGAACTTTGCACACTGGGCTATGTCATTCCCACCTCACAGACCAGGAAAGCAGATTAATGACTCAATTTGTATAACGAAGGCCAAGGCAAAAGACAAAAAATCCGAACGGCTTATGTAACTGTTAAGCATTAATATTATCAAGCCTTGTGTGCGTTAAACCTCACAGCTGTTTCTTGTGGGGTCTTGTCTTTTCTTTTTTTGCAGTGAGTGCATTATGACTTCATTTATGTGGGAGGAGAATGAAAGCCTTGGATTGTGTCAAGGCCTTAGCTGTCGGTGTTTGCTAATTGCAACAAGCGGGAAGGTACAGCCATCTCCTGCTTATAGAAAGATAGCCGTAATTAGCGAGCTATCGGCTGCTGTTTATAACAAGAGCGTGCTTTTAGCTCATGTCAGAATGCGAAGGTTGCATCTCCTAATATGGAGAGCGCCAAAAGCACAGCAGAGTGTCACAGAACAAAGGAAGGCTTATATGTGCCACTGGGTCGGATAAACTTTATCTGCTCCTGCGTTGTAGCTTAATCAATGCCCCCCCCCCACTCCCACATTTTAGGCTCCAACCTTGTTTTCCAAAAGAGAAATTGTGTGACTATGTGAGTGAATGATTTGAAAGCCATCCGGCAAACAGGCTACGAAACTCAGCTATACGAGGCGCTTTGCATGCAAGAGTTTCCGGATTCCACCCCCAGGCATTGCCAGGCAGTGCTGGGATGGCGGGTGGTAGAGAAATTAAGCATGGCTTGTATTTCAATGCTAACCTATCTAAATTCTCACTTTCCAAAACGGTATATGCAGAATGGAACACAGCTACCCTACGGAATGGGTCTTTTTCTGAATGTTGTAGCACAGTTCTCCAGACCTGCCCCAAGTATGTACAAGAATTAGTAGGTTAGGGAATAGTGTGCATAAAATGCACATACAGTGGTACCTCGGGTTACATATGCTTCAGGTTACATACGCTTCAGGTTACAGACTCTGCTAACCCAGAAATAGTACCTCGGGTTAAGAACTTTGCTTCAGGATGAGAACAGAAATTGTGCAGCGTCAGCGCAGCGTTAGCAGGAGGCCCCATTAGCTAAAGTGGTGCTTCAGGTTAAGAACAGTTTCAGGTTAAGAACGGATCTCCGGAATGAATTAAGTACTTAACCCGAGGTACCACTGTATTAGCGGAGATAACATACAAAAGTGCAGGGGAAATGGCTTTCAAAAATGTAAACATGCAACCCCCCCATTTTTGCGGGGTTTGTGTTCTGAGACACCATGAGTGTTAGTGAAATTGCGTATATTTGAAACACCATTGAAAAAGCCTGCAAACACCGTGTTCTGCCCCTGTTCCACCTCCCCCCCCCCGCCTCTCATTGTGATCTTTTTGTGACGTTTTAGGGTCACTTCCTTGCTCTGTGCGATGCACGTATACATGGTTGAGCACATATTGAATGATTATGCCTGTAAATTAGACAAAATTGTGCGCTGAACACAAATCTCCATGATTTTCTTTTGTTTAAAAAATGCTGACTGATGCAGAAATGAACTTAAGAGGGGAGGGGAGGGGAGAGACAGAAAAGGAGACAGGCAGAAATGGACAGTTTTGCACATCCTTATCTGAGAAAGACGTCTTCCTAAAACCTTGGAGAGTCACTGCTGGTCAGTGTTGACAAAACTGGACAAGATGGACCAGCAGTATGATGTTGTTTTAGGAAGCATCCTGTGATCCTTATTTTGTGGCAGAAAGTGAAATAGATAAAACAAGCTTGTTGGGTAAAATCGCCTGGCATCACTCCTTCTGGAAATCAGTGTTCTTGTGCTTTGAGATTAGGGAGGCAAACATGACAGTAAGCGAGGTCACCATTAGCATCGTCTCCTGTTTATTTGTTCCCCAGTAAACGGTGCCCAAAGCTGCTCACATCAGAATGAGATCATAATGATAGCAAGATGAACAAAAACACAACATCAGCTTCTCAAAACAGTTCATTAGCCATGCCGTTTCAAAAAACACACTGAAGTTTGGATAAACATGGAAGCAACGTCAATAGGTCGATCCAAAAAACACTGAATGCAGTATTGTTCTAAAACTGAATAGTCCACAAACAGAGCAATCTCCCACTTCCTAAGACCATCTAGACTGATGCTGTTCATGGTGGAAGGTGCAGTGTGTGGCCCCACTTTAGTAAGGAATTGATCTTTAGGTGTGCAACATGCACACTTTGAAACTCTCTGTTTATTGACACCAGTCAGGAGCCTCAATTGTACTCTTTTTGGTGCCTGCTAAAAACATGGTTGTTTAGGCAACACGATCAAATATGTATAATGTTGGCATGCGTTTTCATCTGTTTTCTAGCTCATTGCCAATTTTAGCTATTTTTTGAAGGTTTCAAATATTCATCTTTAACTTTTTTATATATTGACAATTCCGTTGTTTTAATCTTTTAGGGTTTTGGTTTGTTTTAGCAACCAAGCGGTACATGCATTTTATGAAACAGATCAATAAATAACAGTGGGATAAATTTACACTAAAATGCTGGTGAATTTCATGATTATTATTTTTTAAAAAAATATAAACCAAGTAACAAAAGCCTTCGCAGTTTGATGTGGAAATGTGGAGAACAGGACTTTGGAAAAATGAGAAATTGAGAGAAACTGAAATCATGAGATTCTCCTATCCCTAATTTGTGAATCCGTCTGCCAAAAGGGCACAAGTTCTGAAGTCAGGTATGGGTGACATGAGATCTCAGGCCCCACACCTTTGTGGTGCTTGATCAATATGAAGTCATCCTGCTATTGTAAGGACAATGGCGCCTTCTGTGTGCAGTGATTAACATTCTGGATTGCATAAGCTTTGTTCAGGTAAAGGGACTGGAGAGTCATGGTTCCCTCTCACACACTGGTGTGTGCACAACAGCACACCAACCCTCCCTGCCCCCACTGCTGTCTCATATCTGAAGCTTGAGCAGGAACCGCTGTAGCAATTATTCCTCTAAACATCTGTCACAGCAACCTTTCCTGCATGCTGTGGGGAACTGGTACAGAGGAGCTGGAATTCTAGGTGAATCGTCCAGAGACTTTTCCTCGCAGAAGGTAGTCTAAATTTGTAGCAACAAACAGAGAGGGAGAGAAAGAGAATTTAAAAAAATATGCTTTCATACACTTCTTAATATCGACTATCTGTGTATGTGTAGGAGAGAGAGGTGGAGAAGACTGCATTTAAATGAGGGGGGGATATGGAGCAAGTTAATGAGGTTTCTGGCATTTTAAGACAGTGTTGGCCTGTGTAAGCTACTGCTATAATAATAATAATAATAATAATAATAATAATAATAATAATAATCTCCTCGCCAAAGGGAGGAGACTGGCAACAGTGGCTATGGAGAGGCTCGGCTGGTTCATCCACCTCCCCAATCTTGGTGGTGGTGGTTCTGGAGGGGGAAAGCGGGACTTTCCCACATCTAAACATAAGCTGGGAATGCTTTTGTGAATCTAGGATATCCCACTAAACATGGGGCATTTGAAGGGTATGGTGATATAGCTGCCAGTCTGTGCACACCAGCTGTTCCCACTGTCTAGCTTGCTGATCGTAAAGTCGGCAGTACGATGGGGTGAGCTCCTGTTGCTCTGTCCCAGCTCCTGCCAACCTTGCAGTTTGAAAGCATACTTGTGCAAGTAGATAAATAGGTACTGTTGCGGTGGGAAGGAAAATGGTGTTTCCATGCCCTCTGGCTTTTGTCACTGTGTTCCGTGTACCAGAAACGGTTTGGTTCATGCTGGCCACATGACCCGGAAAAGCTGTCTGCGGACAAATGCGAGCTCCCTTGGCCTGGAAGCAGAGGTGAGTGCTGCACCCCATAGTTGAATTTGATTGGACTTAACGGTCCAGTTGTCCTTTACCTTTACCTTTGCTGCCTGTGCTTCAACCCATGGTTGCACTGTGATCAGCTGGCACAGTCCACACCCGAACCCGAAGCACTCTATGCTATGGAATGAGGGTATCAGGCTCAAATGCAGCAACTGTTCCAGGCTGGAGCTGTTATCCGCCTTCCCCTTTCTGCCCCAGCAAGTGTGACCAACAAGACTGTGGATGTGGCAGTGGCACCCCCCCCCATTAAATTCTATCACTTCTCACCTAGGGTTTGTGTGGCAGTCTAAGTCTGTTGAGATTTAGTTTCTCCCAACTGTATGTATGAACCTCACAGCTACCTTGTGAGACAGGTAACTATTAAGCCTAATTTAAAGCTGGGATTTTTTATTTTTTTGAAATGGAGCAATTGTGATTGCTTCAAAACAATCCATTTGTTAAAAAGTGATTTGAATGTGCAACACCAGCGCCCCACCAATTGGCCTATTAAAGTGCCTCCCCCAAGTCCAGCTATTAGTCAATTGCTGCCACAATAAAGTTGTTTCAACGTTAGTATTTTTTCAAAATAATAACCGAGATGAACACCTTGGGTTCTCGATGCATCTGCTTAATTGCATTTATTTAGCACTTTCACCAGGGAGAGAGCGAGATGGAGAGAGAGAGAGAGAGAGAGAGAGAGAGAGAGAGAGAGAGAGAAGAAAGAACGTCGCCTTGGCTGGCAGAACTCTCTACCTTTTCCCTGTTGAAGAACAGTATCAACACACTATCTAAGAGCTAAAGTACATGTTTATTTTTAGCTCTCTCCCACAGCGAATAACACTGACAATGTAGGGCATTAGAAAAATATAACACATCAATGGTCTCAAGCTGAAATGATTTAATGGCCTCGGGAACAATGCCACCTGAGACACAAACTGTATTTTTGAGCCTGGTGGGGAGAGGTTAAAGAAAACACCACAAAATCTTCACAGACGTTTGCATTGCAGGGCGAAGGCAGTAGCGCAGATCCAGGCTGGAAGATGGGCTTTCTCTTGGGAAGCAAGAGGTGCCAAGTCAGCCATTTTGTCAAAGCAGTGAACGGCGAAGAAGGAAATCACTGTGGGGAGGGTAGAAGTGGGGGAAGAGAAAAGGCCTCTGATCTGCCTTTTTCTTTCACCGAGTCTCAGAGGTCCCTAATCCCTATTATGTGCAAATGTGCATAATGGAAAAGAGAGATGTAAGCAGGCACCAGGGTGGTATTCCCTGCCTCACTGTGTATTGGTTGCATGCAACTCTGTTTCTGTTCTGCCGCAGTTCATCTTCCACCAAAAGCTACTTTATTCAACTCGCCGTGGTGAATCTATGCAACTTGCACAAATCCCATAATTAATCCCGTAAATTGTGTAAACACTGTTGTCATTATGTTATTCAGCCCAATCATTTCACAAGGCAAATTAGGAGGGTGGGTTATAAACAATTATGTAGATCGTTTGTAGACTGAAAGCAGAAACCATGGTGAACACCAATTACTATTCTATTACAACAATATGTAGCCAGAACCATTGCACATCAAACATCCTTGCTTCTTGTAGAGAAAGATCTATAAATGAATAACATTTCACCAAACAAATCAGGAACATGCCAAAGTGGACCAGAGGGAATCTTTTGTGTTTGTGTGTGTGTTTCTGTGGGTGTGGTTTCCTTTTGCACACACTCAACATTTTGAAGTCCCACAGCTGGTGTTGCTTTCTGCATTTTCAATTAAACGAGTAGACAAAAGGGGTTGTTTCGTTTTAACTTGCAAAATTTTGCAGAGGAGGAGCTGAGAAAGGTTTCAGAGTGGGGTTTTCAGATCTAGCCCCATCAGAATCAAAACATACCTACCCAAGTTTGTCTCTCTTGTGCACACAGCCGAGCAATTTGATGGTGTATCTGGGTAGAAATAATAATTGTGCCTTCAGGCTTTACAAAAGAGGCTTTTTATGGACGCATTTAATTAATCAGCAAGTGGGCAAAGTGAATAAGATTCCAAGCAAGTTGAAGGTTAGAGTCAAAACTGGATTCATTTATGATTAAACTTCATCTTGTTGTGATCGGTTGGTAATGGTGTCAAAGTTGTTGAATGGCATCCATGGCATTCTGGCATTTGGTAGCGCAGTGGTAGAGCATCTGCTTTGCATGCAGAAAGTCCCAAACTCCATCCCCTCCATCTCCAGGTAGGACAGGGAGAAAGCCCTGCCTCGTACCAAGGAGAGCCACTATTAATCAGGATCAACAATATAGAGCTGTATGGACCGATGCTCTGACGCAGTATAAGGCAGCTTCCTTTGTTCCACCTTTTATCAGGAAATAAACAAAACAGCCCCGAAGTAAGCTAATAAAGTATCAAATGTTTGTCAGAAGGTCCTCTTCAAATGGAATAAAGCCCATTCATCTTAGCCCTAATTGATAGGGTTGCCATACATCTGGGAAAACCCGGACATGTCCTCTTTTTGAGGGCTGACATGCCCATCTGGGCAGATTTGTTACATTTTAAAGGATAGGGTGGGCTTCGGCTTGGGCTGCTCTGCATGCCACAGCCACTGCCAACCCGGACCAGGGAAAGAGGTGCAGTGCTTCTTTTCTAAAAAAAAAGTTTAGGGGTACTTTCATTTTGCTTACTCCCTCTTCCCCTTGCCCCTTTTCCCCCTAGCCCCCTACCAACCCCCAGACAAGGGACTCGAGGCAGCGGCACTGAGAGGACGGGAAGCCCCCCAGCGACATCGGGGTTGGCTTGAGCAAGGAGGGGTGAGTGTTCGCTGGCTGGCTCTAACCAGGCAAAAGGAGGAGAAGGAGCAGTGCCATCGCCTCCACCGTGGCCGCCCCAGACTCCCCTCCCTGGGCACTGGTGGGAAGATTGACGGACCTCCAGTCCGCGCTGCTACTGCAGAGACAGTTGGCACGTCGGTTGGTCCATCCATCCATCAGTCGGGGCAAGACAAAATGTTTAGGGGTATGTGTACCCCTGCATCCCCCCAGAAAAAAAAAGGACTGGACTCTCCTATGCCTCCTTCCTCCAGCTCGGGCTGGCAGTGTCTTGGGCTGTCCTCTTCAAGATATGGCAACCTTATATTGCTCAAGTCTTTCTGAGCCAGACTGAGGGTCCATTTGTTGCAGAATCTTGTTTCCCACAGTGACCAGAGATATGCCTCTCAGAAGCTGGCCAGCAGGAGGTCCCCACTCCGGTCCTTCCCCTCCACCTAGTGTTCCCAGTGTTGGGATGTGTCCAAGGGAACGGGGGCAATTCGCAGGTCCTCAGCTGGCTCCAGCCCACCAGCCGGCGGCCGGGCGAACTCCAGTCCTTGGAACAGCATCAAAACAGCAGCACACAGCTTCAGAAGCTTGAGCACGCCTCAATCAGCAGAGTGAATAACACGTAACAGAATTGGCGGATAGAGGCATATGTAAAGCATATTTACAAGCAGTTTATTCAGCATAGTTCAGGACAAAGAAAACATGCCTGCTTTCTTTCATGTCCAAGAGCAGGAAGCATAAGCAAAAGCTATACACAAAGGAAGTTCCCAGCAGGCTGTGCTGGAAGGACATACAACAACTCCATATGCCTGTTCTTAAGGTGGAATGGAACATCAATATCCTAACACCCAGAACATGCAGGTTGCACTTGACTGATTGTTCTTGGCAGACCTATGTTCTGTCTGTTTGCCAAATTCTTTTTCTCAAAGAACCCCTAGACTTGTGGGTATCAGCTCATCTTATGTCAGGGAAGCCTCTGAGTGCCAGTTGATGTGAATCACGAGTTGGGAAAGGAGTACAGTGCTCATGTACTGATCAGGCATCTACATGACCACTGAGATGATGGGTTGCTGGGCTAGATGGGCCATTCTTGTGCTCTTCTCTGTTTTCCCTACTTGGCATTATGACATTAAGAGTAGCAGATCTTGCTGCACACATCTTTATTTTTTACATTCATGTTACCATAGTATGCAAATGAAAGTTAAGGAATTCATAAATTATCCAGGTTTAGATATATTCCTTAAGTGGCGCAGCCTTTAATGGAAATGAGGCGGCGGCTGCAAATCAAATTTATTCCTCTATCATTAATGTTGGTTTATTTTTAGCAACCAGTGAGTCTTTCTGGGCTTTCTGGGCTATATGCAACAATTTGTAGTGGCAGGGTGGGGAGGGATCAGCGTGCATTAGAAACGTGTGTCTTGTTTGGGTAATTTCTCCCTTGGAATAATTGCTTTCTAACCTTAGATATATCATGCAGTCTGTTAGCGATGTTCATTACGAAATTCTGTAACATCCAGATGGAGTACAAGATATCTCTTAATAAACCAGGGAGCACAGGCAGAAGCTGCGCAGAAAGAAGCCGCCCATGTATCACTCATTTAAAGGGAGCCATGATCACATACAAAGAGGTTTGCTGGATCTGGCCAATGGCCCATTTAGTTCAGCATCCTGTTCCCACAATGGCCAGCCGGATGCCTGTGGGAAACCAGTGAGAAGGACCAGAGTTACAAGATCACTCTCCCGTCCTATGGTTTCCAGCAACTGGTTTTAAAGAAGTGTGACTGCCTCTGATCTTGGAAGCAGAGCACAACCATCATGTTTAAAACAGGGATGGGGAACCTCAGGCCAGGGGTTCAAAAGTGGTTTCCCAGTGTCCCTGTCAGGCCCTTCATCATCATCATCATCATCATCATCATCATCATCATTTATTATTTGTACCCCGCCCGCCTGGCTGGGTTTCCCCAGCCACTCTGGGAGGCTTCCAACAAAGATACATTAAAATGTCACACATTTAAAACTTCCCTGAACAGGGCTGCCTTCAGATGTCTTCTAAATGTCAGGTAGTTGTTTTTGACATCTGATGGGAGGGTGTTCCACAGGGCGGGCACCACTACTGAGAAGGCCCTCTGCCTGTTTCCCTGTAACCTCACTTCTCACAGTGAGGGAACTGCCAGAAAGCCCTCAGCACTGGACCTCAGCGTCCGGGCAGAACGATGGGGGTGGAGACACTCCTTCAGGTATACTGGGCCGAGGCTGTTTAGGGATTTAAAGGTCAACACCAACACTTTGAATTGTGCTCGGAAATGTACCCAGAGCACCCATGAGGTTCCCCACCCCTGTAGTATCTGGGTTTTTAGAAAATAAAATTGGTTCTATCTATCATCTATCTATCTATCTATATCTATCTATCTATCATCTATCTATCATCTATCTATCTATCTATCATCTATCTATTTATCTATCTATCATCTATCTATCTATCTATCTATCATCTATCTATCTATCATCTATCTATCTATCATCTAATCTCAGAGCTAACATCTGGAGCTACTCAGTCCCACCATATATATTGTCTGATTCACACATCACTAGCATTGCTTAAAATGAACAATAAAACACATAGCAGCCCCACTGGTAAAGTAAAGGTGCTTTACTTAACAGTTACATGCACCCCACCCCAATCTCTGAGCAGTGCAAGAATCCAGGGGTTCGAGGTATATACCCAGGGTTTGGTTTTCTTGGAATGAGGGGCAGAGGAGACTGTGGTGTTTTTAGGATATATGGTTTATTTGCCCATATATGCAACCTGAGCCTAAGTTGCAAGGGCTCACAGCATTAACACCTCAGAAGGTCTTGCTTGAGTCCCATGGACTCAAGCAGAAATCCAGTGTGGCTCTCATGACTCTCTGGCTTTTGCTTGCTTCCAGCCCAGCTCACACAAACTCCGCTCCAGCTTTTCTCCTCCTCACTACCAGCCATCCATTTACTCTCTGGCACAGAACAACTTCCTTTCTCATACTAATCACCCATACTTAGGGGCCATTATGGCCCTTGCCTGGCTAATTCAACAATGGAATCCTCCATTAGATTTTAACCCTTGCTGGATCTAGGAATTAGAAGGGATTTAGGCATCACACAGCCTAATCCCTGTGAGTCCCCGCTCACAACAACCTACAACAATGTTCACAAAGATAGCTTCAGATTCTGCACTACATGACTGGAGCTACTGTCTTGACATCCTCATGCAAGAAAAGAGAGAGAGAGAGAGAGAGAGAGAGCGCATAGGAGGAAGGGGCATAATTTAGGTGTTAGTAGGAAACCACAATGATTATTTCCCCTAACTCTGTATTAGTCTCAATCCTTCCCTGTACTGACTGTAGGCATGCAAGGTTGCCTATACCCAACAGTAGTAAGCCACGTATATATGTACCGTTATTTACACTGATTTATCCTCAGTTGAAGCCAAGCCAACTGCTGGTGCAATTACGCTCTCTCATATTTGCTCTAATCATGTGACTTTCTGCCTAGAGATGAGCTCTAAAGGGCTCCCATGCTCCGTGTTGGGTACTCTGCATAATGCCCAATGTTATTCCCTTGTCTGGCTATGTCTGCTGTGTACCAGCTCACTCCCATATCTGCTCCGGTGCAATTTGCATTCGTGTGTACAGACTTGCGCAGGAGCCAAGCTCAAATTACTGTGTCTGAGGCAGTTCCCCACACTCTAGATGTACGCTGCTGCAAGCCAAAGGTATTTCCAAACACCCTTGCAAAAGGCTGGCATGTGTGCCCTTGTGCTACCTGTTTGACATCAGCAGGAAGCTTTCAATGCCACCTCTTTTATTTTTTCAATGGAGTCCTTCTTTTGCCTTTCAGCTGGATGGATGGCTGAACCCCCAGTGTTAGAAGAAGAAGAAGAAGAAGAAGAGGAGGAGGAGGAGGAGGAGGAGTAGGAGGAGGAGTTTGGATTTGATATCCCACTTTATCACTATCCTAAGGAGTCGCAAAGCGGCTCACAATCTCCTTTTCCCTTCCTCCCCCACAACGAACACTCTGTGAGGTGAGTGAGGCTGAGAGACTTCAGAGAAGTGTGACTAACCCAAGGTCACCCAGCAGGAGGAGCGGAGATGCGAACTCGGTTCACCAGATTACGAGTCCACCGCTCTTAACTACTATACCACACTGTCTCAGCCACGATCAGACGTGCTGCAGGAAAACACCTGAGACCTGAAATGAGTACTGTCAAATCTGCCATTCCCATCTCTCACTTTAAATGGGCACAATTCATTTTATGGTGGCATTTGCAAATTGCGCCTTTTATTTAGGGGCATTGAATTCATCACTGGCTGTGGTGAAACAAAACTTGGGAAATTTGAGCTGAAGGCAGAAGATACTGTTTCTTTCCTCCAGAGAGCTGAAAGTGAAATGAAAAATATATAAAAATATTGGTGGTGTGCTTCTCTGTGTGTGGGGCGGGGGGAGGGAGAGGGAGGAGTGCATGCTGGTTACTTCTGACTTGGTGTCACCAGTGCAGATTGTTCAAAAGCCTCAAAAACCTGTTTGGCTTGTGATGAGAGAGGTGGGAAAAAGACTTGAACATGTGCTACGTAACGGGTTATGATGGCTCTATCCTTCCGCCTTCATCACTCTTCAAAGTATTGCCTGTCTCTGTCTCCAGACAAAGTTTCAGAAGGTCAATGCACTGTTGTTTACGGCATGTCCACAACAGTGTGTAGATCAATTTTATGATCAGAAAAAGGCAGAGGACGAATAAAGGCAGGAATCAGCCAATTGTAAAAAAATATAACAATTCTCTCTCTCTCTCGTACACACCCTCAAACACACACTATTTAAGTTTGCCCAATGCATTAGCTGAATCCTTTAATTATTGTGCATGGGGAACAAATTGTCTCTGATTCCTTTAGCATCCATTCATTCCTGTGTTGAGCTGAGAATTATAATTGTTTGGCACTCATTCAGACAGTTGTTTTAGAATCTTTCCTCCACGTCCCTCCACATTTCCTTTCCTTGAGGAAATCCATTTACCGGAGTTGCCCTTTTCACTATTTCCTGTTTTTCAACATTTACTATGAAATCATTTTTCTGTACATAGGTTTTTCCCCCTGTTTGTTTTTTTGCTTTATGACCTGCAGATGCTGGGTTAAGGATGGGAGACGATAACTTACGCTTATGTTCCATCATGAGTAACTGTGTTGGCATCAGTAAAATTGTCGCAGATATTTGTGAATGATGTCAGGCTCGGAGGGAGCCCCTAGTCTTGGTGTTGCCCTTGTAGAGGAAGAAGAGAAAGGGGAAGGGGACAAAACTAGAAGTAGTTGGCTCTGTCTGTCACTGGTTCTGGCTTCACCTACTTTTGGTCTCCCTTCCTTCTGCCCTATCAGTTCCAATGAGCACCAACACAATTGGCTCATGAGCATCAATAGACGGTGGTGGAGTCATGCTGCCAAAACCCCTTTGGAATTTATTTCAGTATTTTTTGAAGCGGAATTTTTCTCTGTTATTTTAATAAAGTCAGATCTGCTGTTTTATTATGCTTAATCTTTTTTTATTATGCTTAATATTTTTATTATTATGTTTTGTTTTGTTTTGCTATGTTTTTATTTCATGGCTCTGAGCACTTAAAAAATAAAAAGCTGACTAGCAATGCAATCCTATGTGCCCTTTGGCTGCAATCCTATACTCACTTGCCTGGGAGAAAGTTCCACAAAACTTGGCTTTGAGTACATCATTGCACTGGTATTAGGGATAACACATTTGTCAATTTTGGTTTCTTATTTTCCCAATCTTTCATTCTTTGCTCCACATTTCTGCATGAACTTGAGAACCTTAAGAAATCATAATAACCAATAACATTCATCAGCGTTTTGCCTAATACACTATTTTTTGTATGGAATCTTACCTGATCCACAAATTTTTGCAGGCAATTTCCCCTAGTGCAGTGCCTATTTTAAGTTCCTACCACTAACGCATGCATTTTAAAGTACACTTAACCCTAATATACATTATCTGTATGCATTAGTTTCCCAGAGAGCTGCATCACCACCTTTGGAGAAGCGCAACTTTCAAAGGACAGCTGTGTTTCCCTTGACATATTGTCTTGGAAAGTGCAGATTAGGCAGGTTTGCATTAAAATACGAATTCAGTCCCGTCCCGTCCCCCCCCCCCCACCTTCCTAGCTCTTACTTGGGAGTAAGCCCTTTTGAAGTCTGAGTAAACACACAATGAGTTGGGCTGCGAGAAATGTTATGAATCAATGAAGGACAGAATGAGAACAACAGCAAGAAATCAATAAACCAAAAAGTCAACTTGTGCTGGGAATTGTGGTGATGAAAATCCTTCCCCCCTCCCCTTTATGCCCTCTTTTCCTGAAGCAGGCAGAAGAATGCAACGAGAACCCTGCTGGATGAGGGAAAGAGGGCATCTGAGCTACTGATCTCCTGCTAGCGTGGTCCAGTCAGAAGAGAGAGACCACAAGCTGGACTCAAAGGAGAGCACTCTCCCCCTCCCATTTATTGCCCCTAGCAGCTGGGATTGAAAGACGCATGCCCTACGGAAACTGGATGTTCCCTTTAGCTGCTGTGGCTGCCTGCCTGGCTGGCAGGCAGACTAATGAGGCGCTCAGCAAATGGTATAGTTTTAAAATAACACCAGACACAGGTCCGGTCTCTTTCCTCCTCCACCTCCTAGAGGTTACTAAAAGCAATATTTTGTGCAAATATCTTTGAAGCCTCAGTATACTTCTGGTTTTTGTATAGGCATTGCAAACCTTTGAGAGAGAGAAAATCACATAAAATCCGGCGGCATAGAATATATTAAGTAAAAAAAGAAAAAAGGAAGGAAGAATAAAGAGTATTATTCTTAGAAGCCACCATACATGGATTGCCCTTTGATTTCTATTGTGTGCCTTTGTTGCTGGCCCAATTTTGTGCTTGTTTGTCTTGTACATCACAGCTGCGTATTGGAGAATGAATGCTTTGGGATTTGCCTATTCTCTTCAACAATGCTTACAGCTCCTTCCTGGTCAATACATGACCCCACCTGGACCATCTACTGCAGCAAGAGTGAGGCTAATGTGTACAGCAGATATTTCCTGTTCCCAACGTTTCTCCATTGTTCTTCATCTATGTGGCTTGAACTGTGCTTTCTGCCATCATGGATGCTAAATGCACAATACCTCTCTTCTTTGCTGAAATATCTTGTGTGTGTTTAATTTTCAAAGGCACCTCGATGCTCAAAAAGATGCCACAATTGAGCTGGAATATAACTTTTTAAAAAATGCATTTAAATGGAGTGTTGAATAACCCTTTTGTGGTAGCACTGGAATTTGGTTACAAAAGAATTAATTGGGATAATCACACAAACACAAACACAGCCCTTTCATGCTATGCTTTATGATCCATTCTACACTGATGAAGAGATGGTAGAATTATGTGTGTGACAAATTCTCTATGCCAGCCCTAAATTGTGGATTTTCTTCCTCATCTTAATTATGTCATTTCTGTCATGTGCCAAAGACACACCATTTTACCCTGATGTTTGACACCTGAGAGAAAGAATTTTTTTAGGCCCCATCCTGTTCTCTTGATGATCATTTGTTCTAACTGATTTCAATATTGCATTTTTAAATTTTAAAGGTTTATAATCCACCCTGGGTGAAAAGCAAATAAGAAATCAAACGAATACTGTTACTGTCGCCACCAACAAATTAGCACATTGGGGGTGACGTCTCTTAAGTGAGCTCATTTAGAAGGAACCGGCATCCGCCTCTTCAGACAGATATTTGTGAAGATGTGGGATTCCTTCATGCCTTGACTTCATTTCTTTTAAGAGTTGGGAGAATGGTTCAACACATGCACTATTTATTCGTTTGACTTAAACAGTTTACATCCTGATTAGCTTCAATCATCTTTAAAGGGTTTACAAAGATGTCTTTAACAAGACCGTGATAGTATCTCCAGTCCAGGTTGACTTAAAAATAAAAAAACTCAGGTTCAGAAATCTCTTAAGAAAACATGAATGCACTCTGGCCAATTGTGGAATGGCTTTGTAACCTTAAAAGCTCCAGTAGTGCAGAACCATTGACTAGCCCATAAATAAATTTGTTCCTTGAAATAGAACTTGCTACCTTCTGACATTTTAGTTGGCCCAACTAAATACACCACCCTAATGTTAATTTGGAATTTCCTCTTCCCCTGTCATGGACCATCCTGACTACTTGCCATTTCTATAAGTTCAGCATCTCTTTAAAAGTCTGCCTGATAGCAACAGCAACCTGAGTAAATACTAGTAGGGAACACGGTTACTCCCCTCCATGACATCTTTGTCCTAATAGCTAAACATGTTACCACTGAAGCCCGATGGACATATAACTCTATCCTGCCTATGTTTACACAATCCACTGAGTTCAACGAGACGCTCCCCAGGAAGTGTGCATATGATGGGGCCTTCCAGATGTTTTGACCTGCAACTCCCATCATCCTGGTCAATGGTCTCAGGAATGATGGGAGTTGTAGTGCAACAAGATGTGGAAGGCACCATGTTGGCTACCCCCGAAGGCAATCTCTTTGCCATTTCCAAGTTGAAGGGAAGAAGTTGACTGTTCCTGCTCCATCCCTCTTTTATTCATGGTGGCAGGGAAGCAGCTGCCCATTATTTAGAAGCTGAAGATATTATCAAGATCAGGTCAATGGAAACAAAAACGCAGTGGCTGCTGGCAACCTTATAGAATTTATTATTCACTCATTTGTTCCGCTTTATAGCTGGTCTATCCCAAAGGCTCAGGCTGGATAACAGCAATTTTATTGAAAAACAAAAGAGAAAGATTCCTGTCCCTTTAGGCTCATAATCTAACAATTTAGTAACTGGAACGTGTTTTTAATTAGCTGATTATCCATCAGGCACAAGGCATTTATGTTTAGAAATCTTTAAAACAGCCGCGTTACATTAGGAGCTTTATGTCTACAGCTCGGCCCCGTGACTTGCCATTTCGGTTAACATTTACAAATGGACCCCGCTTCGTCTGAAGAGTTTCTCCACCATGTCTAACTTGGTAAACAGGAGACGATATGACCTGAAGCTGGCTGTGATTCATTTAGAACAGCAGGATGCGAAAAATGTTACAGGGTTTATGTGTGTGCGTGGAGCTGAGAATCCCTTCTGGGCGGAGAAGGGTCAATCCATCCCTCTCTGCAGGAGATGTCTGCAGCCTGCCATACTTACCAGTCAGCCAGTGCCATCTTCTGGAGAATGAGGGCCAGCTGGGACCAATGAGGGCTGGATACCATGTCCCAGCGGAAAGGGTTGCAGGGGCAGGGCAGTGGCCGAGAACCAATCCTACAGTCAGAACTTTATTAGCAGACGCCAACTTTAAAAGAGGTTTAGACAAATTCCTGGATGACAAGGCTATCAACGATTACAAGCCATGATGGGTATGTTCTGCCTCCACTGCTATAGCTAGAAGGGCCTCTGGTCTGACTCAGTATAAGGAAGATTCCTATGTTTTCATATCTGCCAGAAAAAAATGGGACATCCAATTTTTTCCCGAGCAAGATCACAGTGGCCATTTGGGGAGCTGCAATCCTGTGCACTCTCATGCCTCGTTCTGCCAGGGGCTGGACTGAGGAGGAATGGTGGGAGCTGCCCTCCCCTTCTCCTGAACCTTCCCAAGGGCAGGAGGACAGTGTTGATTTAGAACAGAATAGAATAGAATAGATTCTTTATTGTCATTACACAAGTGCAACATTGCACAAGTGCAACGAAATTGGATGCCATCCCTTAAAAACAACAAAAGCAAAACAACAACAACAACCAAACAAACCACATTCCAGCCACACCCACACCAACACCCATCAAACTCCCAGGTCACACTATCGAGTTACAGCATTCAAAAAGGCCACAGCTCTTGGATAGAAACTGTTTTTCAGTCTATTTGTCCTTGACTTGATGTTTCTATATCTCCTGCCAGAAGGCAGTAGTGCAAACAGACTGTGTCCCGGGTGAGATGAATCCTGCAGGATGTTGTTTGCTTTCCTAAGACAACGGGAACCGTACAGTTCTTCCAAAGATGGGAGAGGATGACCAATAATCCTTTGGGCTGTGGTTATGACCTTCTGGAGCACCTTCCTCTCCCTAGCTGTACAACTGGAGAACCAAGCACAAATACAGTATGTAAGAATGCTCTCTATGGAGCCTCGGTAGAAGGACACCAGCAGTCTCTCACTCAGATTGTTCTTCTTCAAAAGTCTGAGGAAATAAATTCTCTGCTGGGCCTTCTTCACCAGAGCAGTGGTATTTGCGCTCCAAGTCATGCCCTGATCGATAGTTACTCCCAAAAACCTGAATTCCGCCACCCTCTCCACCCGTTCCCCGTTGATATACAAGGGCTGAATGTCCGCCTTTTTTTCCCTGTAATCCACCACCAATTCCTTGGTCTTAGCCGTATTAAGAGCCAGATTGTTCTCTCCACACCAAACACAGAGCCGCTCCACCTCGTCCCGATAGGCGGACTCATCCCCTCCTGAAATGAGCCCTACCACCGTAGTGTCATCAGCAAACTTGATGATTTTGTTGCTGGAATAGATGGCTGTACAGTCATACGTATAGAGAGCATAGAGCAGGGGACTCAACACACAACCCTGTGGTGAGCCGGTGTTAAGGCTAAGGGCTGTGGACATATGTGACCCTACTCTAACCCTCTGAGAACGTTCTGACAAAAAATCCAAAACCCAGAGACAGGTGGAGTTGGAGAGTCCAATCGCCTCTAGCTTGGACACCAGTCTATGGGGGAGGATAGTGTTAAAAGCAGAGCTAAAATCCACAAACAGCAGCCTCACATAACTCCCCGGCTGCTCCAGATGGGACAGAGCAGCATGGAGAGTGGTGATGATAGCGTCTTCTGTGGATCTATTTGCCCTGTATGCAAACTGGTAGTTGTCAAAAGTTGATGGAAGACAGGAAATAATGTGACGGCGCACCAGTTTCTCAAAACACTTCATGATGATTGGAGTCAGTGCAACTGGTCTGTAGTCATTCAAACTACTGATTGTGGATTTTTTAGGCAGAGGGACAATAGTTGACGACTTCAGGCAGGGTGGGACAATAGACTGGTGTAAGGACTTATTGAAGATCTTAGTAAAGACCCTCGCCAGCTGATCCGCACAGCCCTTCAACACCTTTCCAGTGATGCCATCAGGTCCAGCCGCCTTCCTCGGATTCGCCATCCTCAATACCTGTCTCACCTCATGCTCCTCTACCGTGAATGAGGGGCCCCTATGGGCTGGTGGCTGTAATACCGGCGTCTCAGGTGGCTCCCTCTCGAAGCGAGCAAAGAAGAGGTTAAGCTCCTCCGCCAGCAAAGGGTCACCGTCGACAGCACCAAGGTTAGGTTTGTAGTTGGTAATATGCTGAATCCCCTGCCACATCTGTCTTGTGTTGTTGCTCCTTAAATTATCCTCAATCCTCAGCCTATAATCCAATTTTGCCCGTCGAATACCCCTCTTCAAGTTTGCTCTTGCCACACTGTAAAGCTGCACCTCGCCTGACCTGAAAGCCCTGTTCCTTTCCCGCAACAGGCACTGGACCTCTCTATTCATCCAGGGTTTCTGATTGGGGTAAAACCGGATGGATTTATTTACTGTGACAGTGTCTGTGCAGTGATTGATATAGCACAGAACTGCCGCCGTGTGTTCCTCCAGGTCTGTACGATCGAAAATATCCCAATTGGTTCTCTCAAAACAGTCCTGCAGCTGGTGAATAGCACCTTCAGGCCAGATTTTAACAGATTTTAATATTGTGGGAGCCCGTTTCCTGAGTGGGATATATGCTGGTACCAGGAACAGAGACATATGGTCGGACTGGCCCAAGTGTGGCAGCTGTAAAGCCCTATAGCCGTGATTTACATTCGAATAAACTTTATCCAGTGTCTTGTCCCCTCTTGTGGGACATTTCACATGCTGATAGAGCGTTGGGAGCACTGTTTTAAGTTCAACATGGTTGAAGTCTCCCGCAATGATGTGCACAGCTTCAGGATACTTGTCTTGCTGGCTGCTGATAAGGCTCTGCAGGCATCCCAAAGCCAGGTTGGCATTGGCATCTGGTGGCACGTACACACCAGTTAACATAACAGCTGTGAACTCCCTAGGGAGATAGGCTGGTCTACATTTAACAGCCACATATTCCAAATCCGGTGAACAGTGACTGCCCACAGTCTTCGAATTATTGGACCAGCATTTGTTCACATATACACACAGCCCCCCTCCTTTGGTTTTTCCGAAGTCCATGCCTCGGTCATGACGATGTAGATTTAGAACAGTGGTTTGCAGAAGGGTATAGTCCAGAGGGGAAAAGCTGGGAGATACTGGGTGAGGAACAGCTAGAAGAGGAAACACCAGGAGAGAGACTGCTGGCAGATTCAGTGTCCTTGGACAGCATTCCTGACCACCACCCCTGCCTAAAGCAAATGGGCTTTGAGAGTGATAGAACTCTCAAAGCTCAGAAGCAACAAGCTCAGATTACCCGATGTAGGAGTGACGTAGATTAATGAGGACGAAGAGGGTGAGCCTTTACTGGAAGCAATGCCATTTCTAGAGAGTTGTGCATTCCTTTGTCTCTCACTGTGATTATTAAAGAAACTAACCGGTAAGAGCGCTCCTTTAATTCTTACCAGATTCCCCGAAGCCTGACACATTCTCACCCTGAAAAAGTGATTTTTTTTGTGTGGGCACAATCTTGCATGGCACCCAAAACACACATGAGACCAAGGCATGGGTCACAAGATTCACCTGGGAGCACGTCCTGGAAGAAGCATGGCCTGGTTGGGGGTCTGAAAAAGTTGGATGGTATGTGTTCCTGATATGGCTCCCCTTCTTTCCCATACTGCTGCAAGAGACACTGATGAGACCCAGACACTTGATGCTACCACTAGCTAAATCCCCACCTGCTTTGTTTAGCTTCTTTGTTTAGCTTCTAGCCTGATGAAGACAAGGGAAGGTTCTGTGGCTGAGTGGAAGAGCATCTGCCTTGCATGTAGAAGACACCTGGTTCAAACCTGGTCTCAAGGTAGGTCTGGGAAAGACTGCTGCCTGAGACCCTGGAGAACCACTACCAGCCAGTTTAGATAGTCCTGAGTTAAATGCATCAATGGCCCAAATCAGTACAGTAGTACCTCAGAAGTCGAATGCCTTGCAAGTCGAATGTTTTGGCTCCCAAACACCGCAAACCTGGAAGTGAGTGTTCCAGTTTGCAAACATTCTTTGGAACCCAAATATCCAACATGGGTTCCACAGCTTCCGATTGGCTGCAGGAGCTTCCTGCAGCCAATCGGAAGTCGTGCCTTGGTTTCCAAATGTTTTGGAAGTCCAACAGACTTCCGGAATGGATTCTGCTCAACTTCCAAGGTACGACTGTATAAGGCAGCTTTCCTATTGTCCTATGTTAAGAGATCTGGAGAACTTGCAAACTATTGCTCTTTTTGGGAAGTTTTGGCTATCTTAATAAAGATACGGCTGCAATATTTGGTGGTTGGTTTTTCGGTGTGTGTGGTTCTTTGATATTTTTTTTGCATTTTTCTTACAGGACAACACAGCTATCTTTCCTTCATTTCCCCCTCGTCTCTGTTGGCTTTCAGTAGAGGTATCAGACTTCAATGTCCTAGCAGCTTAACTGGAAGCTTAGATATTTACAATAAAAATAGTTCCAATATTCCACACCCCTCCCCTTTAATGGTTCTTTTTTCATTATCTGGACAAATGGTTTCAATGAATACGATGGCTTTGAAATACAATCTGCTCCACTTATACTGTCCCAGCTTAATTTAGCCAGCTGTTGGGGCCATCCAAAAGCTAGAATTTATTCCTGCTTTCATTAGGTCCCATGAAAAAAAAAGATTATCCAGCTAAAAGCAATCTAAACACAGGGTATTAATAATGCCCAATAAAAAGGTGTTTTCATAAACAACCCATCACATAATTTAAAACTGGCTATGGCAAAGGCATGATCTATGTTAGAAACTTGCTTATTGTGACATGTCGTACATATATCCAATTTAAAACCCATCATTTACAAGCATTAATATTAGCAGTAAAAACACAGCCTGAAAAATCTCATCGCTATACTTGGAGAGTTTGCTTCTGCTGTAAGCCATGGCTCTGAATGGAGAGTTAATTGAACAATTCTTGGAAATGCACCACAAGATGAAATTTTTCATTTTCCTAGCGGTTGGACCAGATTTATCAAATTTCAGTGAGGGTGGGAATCCCACCACCACTCCTTGTTTTCCACCAGCTTTTTAAAACATGTTTAGATGAGGGGCAAATTTCTGTCTTCACTTTCCTTCTTCCCCAAGATCAAAGGAAGTTAAAAGAAGTGCTGGTAACTTTATATGTACAGATGTTCAGTCTTGGGTACTATATTTTTTTATTGTAGACTTCTGGAATGTCTTCTGTGGAACCATTCATCTATGTATCTCCATTCCACTTTATTGAACTATAAAAGCAGCTAATCAAGAAATGCAACACCTATTATCTAAACAGTTTTTATAGGTGTGTTTGGCTTGAACGAACACCATAATTTAATTCCTATATCCTTCCCAATTGGTGCTGGATCTCATCAATGAAATGGCATCTGGCCTACGTAAGGAGTTTCATGGGATGTCTCCCAAGGAAAGCAAATGCCAAAGAATGCAACTTCATAGATGAGATTCTTACAGAACAAAACTGCCTGGGAAAGTCCCATGGCAATCACTAACACTGACTGCTAAGTAGCAGCAGGTAGAATTAAGATTTTGGTATAAAGAGCGTAAGAAGAGCCGTCTGAATCAGAGACCCATCTTGTCCATCATCCAGATTCATAATGGCCAACCAGATGCCCAAGGGGTGGGGGGTGGGGTGGGAAACAGAGTGCAATTCCCTGCAACTGCTTCTGCAAGAATCTCGTAGGCCACAGAGCCCTCTAGGTCTTCTCTGTTCTGCTTCATGGAAGGCTTTTGGTTTTTGGTCACAGAAAGTTCATTGCTGCTTCCTGGTGCAAGATTCTTCCAGCACCTAGGATGTTAGCCAGCTCCCTTCAAACGAACAACCAACCAACCAACCAACCAACCAACCAACCAACCAACCACTCTATCATCTTCATCCACTTCCAGTTGTTTTCAAGTCCCCATTCAAAGTGTCGGTGGTGTAGCATGGGCCAATCCCAACTTTTCTTGAAACTTACTTCAGCATTGACAACGGAACAGAGTCCTCCACCACACCCTGTGGAAGCATGCTAGCTTAAGGGCTGCAGGGCAGGCTACATAACACATATTTCTAGCCCTCAGAATTTGCCGCCCGAGGCAGCTGCCTCACTCTGACTCATGGCTGACCCTGACTTGGAACACCACACTGTTCAGTGATGGCAGCCCAGACATTCAGTTGTGGCTTTCACTTCCTTCAGACAATTTCTAGGCCAGCAGGAATCTTTGCATGGTGGAGAAATCAATGGCTCTGACCCAATTTGTGCAATTTTGCTCTCTCAGAAAAAGGGGGCAAAAGGATGTCTCCTATCTTTTGGGGAGATGTTATCATGGGGAGATACCCCACTGCAAGAAGAATCAAGCCATGCATCTCTCCCCTTTCCTGAAGTCTTGCGAACCATGTCCATTCAACCAACTTTTCCTATGGAGAGCTTTGTCACATGTGATGCTTCCTGCATTATGGTGAAGCAGAGATGTCCCCACTCCAACTTCATATGAAGCCTCCACATGGAGACTCTCAGCAACCTTGTAAACGTCTGGACTGGCCCATAGAAGGTTGCGCATCAAGACAAATGCACAACTGCATGAATCTCTCCTGTGTGTCGAAAGGCATATGAGGTTGCCACCTTGCTGAAGGCTAAGTGGGTCAGGGTGTGGGAAACACATCTGCACTGCCTTGGTTTCCATGACTGGAGGAAAAATGGGTGTGATATAAATGTAAGAAAACAAAACAAGGAAACCTGCACCTGCTCTGTCTGGAAGAGCAGGAATTACCTGGGTCACATAGAGATTACATGAGGAAAAATAAAAGCTACATGAAGAATACAGAAGGCTGAGACCCCAAACTTCGTTGTTTCTTTGGATTCAACTTACTCGCTATTTGTTATGCTCATTAAAGTCTTCCTGCAAAAGCTCCTGCAGGCACAGTAAATGAAAGATCATAAATAACAAAACTGCGGCGGTTATATTTCTTAAGACAAAGATGGCTGTAGCAGGCTGGATGGAAGCCAGTCCGTCACCCTCCTGCTCCTCCCCAATTTGGATGGTTAATGCCAGGGCCAGCAGTATCCCTGCGTGAGGCCTCCTTTGTTCACAGAGAATCAAAGCTCTCCTTTTCATTACCTAATAGTTATTCATAAAGCATATTAACCCATTATTATTTAAATAAGAGCCCTTGGAGGCTTTTCTTGGCTGATTTGGATCTACAGATGCAGCTTTGCTTTAGGAATATAGATACATCTCTCTCTCTCTCTCTCATATTCTCTCTCCATAAACTGGAGATGTCAGCGCAACATATGTGTAATGCTCTTGCAAATACCATAATTACAACCCATTTGTCAACAGATGACAACTTTAATAACTGCCGTACACCCATCGTTTGAAGTGTCTACATATTTCTTAAATAAATGTTGATTGAAAAATTTACTGTTGCGGCAATATGGCTTAGAATGGCTTGGGATTTCTCTCTCTCCCTTCCCTCTCCCCTCCTCCTTCGCCATTACCTCCTTCTTTTGGCTCATTATAGGCCGTAAGCTTGCCTATAAAATGAAAACATATGGGCACACCAGAAGAGAGTCCAGGCCGGCGTTTCATGCGGTCCAAGTCTCGTGGAGTAAATGGCTGATTTAGGTCTGCTTCAGCTGGGTCAAAGGAAGTTCATGGATGTGGGGCAATTACCTCATACCTGACATTATAAAGCTCCTTTGGATTTCCCATTGGCATGTGAGAAAGGGCAGGCAGGGACAGGCTGCTTGCTTCAGTTCAGCAGGAGCCGCCGCTCAGAATATGGCTCATACGGAGGAATAGAAATAACATTACACTTGCCTCTCATGACCAGATTAAATACACCTGAGTTTTAGACACCAGAGTCCTATTGTGATGGCCTGGGACTCGGATTCAGACTCAGAGCCGGACGAATCTCAGTCCGCACCGGATCCTCTAGTATATACTGAGTCAGACCACTGGCCAATTTACCTCTGGATTCTCTACACTGGCTAGCTGTGGTTGTCCATGGTTTCCAGGTGTGATAGCCTGGGACTTGTGCTCGGACTCGGAACCAGAAGAGTCTCAGTCTGCACCGGATCCATTGCCTCAGGCAGCATCTGAACCGAGTCTGGGGCCTGATTCTGAAGAGCCTCAGTCTGCACAGGTTCCCCTGCAACAATCACAAGCTGGGCCAAGTCAGGGCCTGAGCCTGCCCTGGCTCCAGATGTGGGGATTACCTTGTTGCCTTCAGCTGGGCCATCACTTACAGCTGCTCCACTACCAGTTGGGTCAGGAGAGGCTGAGGCGGCCTCTGGGTCTAGTAACCCACCAACATCTCCCGAGCTGCAGAGACTCAGGTCTGAGAGAAGGAGAGACCTGAGTACTCGCAGGAGGAGTGCTAGCCTTAAGGCGAGACAGGGAGGTGAGTCACTGGGGGATCAGGACCGGCTGTTACCCCAACAGAGATAAAAGGCTGTCGGACTCCGTCCCAGGTTGTGGGAGCAACATTGCTGTTTGCCAGAACCTTCCTGAGACCTTGTGTCTGACCTAGCCCAGTTTCTTGCCTTGGCCCTGTTGGACTGACTCCTCATGGAATCCTTGGATTCGGGACCGGACCTGGACCATGTGGCTCGGGTTAATCCCCCAGGCCCAGGACACCTATGAGCTGCTGAGTCTTTAAGCCAGTTGCCTTCACATCTCCTCTACCAAGGGGGTCCTTCCCCTGCCTTGCTTCATGCAGGGCTTCCATCTCTTTCCTGTATGGCACTCAGTGGTGCTTGGTGCCCATTGGGACTGGAGTGGCAGAAGGCACTCCAGTTTTATGTTTTCATAAAATTAGGCACCCCAGTCTTCCAGATTGAATATTCCAGATACACCCCAGATATTCATAAATTCATAAATATATTCATATTCCAGATACACCCCAAATTTCATAAAATTAGGCACCCCAGTCTTCCAGACTGAATATTCCAGATACAGTCATACCTTGGTTCTTGAATGCCTTGCAACTCAAACATCTTGGCTCCCAAACACTGCCAACCCGGAAGTGAGTGTTCCGGTTCGTGAATGTTTTTTGGAAGCCAAACATCCAACAGGGCTTCCAAGGCTTCCGACTGAGTGTAGGGAGCTCCTGCAGCCAATCAGAAGCCACGCCTTGGTTTTCAGAAGTTGAACGGACTTCCAGAACGGATTCCGTTCAAGAACGAAGGTACGACTGTATTGAATGATAATAATTTATAGCATTTTCCAACAGATAATTGAACACCCTGCGATTTCCGCTGAGGCTAATGAAACCTAGAGGTGTTAGTAAGCGTTTTGTATTATTTTTGGAAAGTGATTTACTTATTTAGCTGGGAAAAGTGACTTACAAATGCACGAAATGAAACAAAATATGGAAAGCATGCCACCGACATATTTGTAGTGAATATTGTTAGCTGAAATCCTTTCAATTTTCTCCTACGTGCCTGGTAGCCAATAGAAGTGTGGACATTTATCAGACTTTATTCTCCATTCATGTATCCAAACGTTAAGGTGATTATAGACAAATTGATCTACAAGTCTGACTTATGAATGGTTCAATACACATCTAGACAGACCAATCAGTCACCACAACCTCCTTCAGCTCGCTTGCTAATTCTTTCTTTTACTAGGGCATTGCAGACAGCAATCATGACACCAGATTTGCTCTCCATGAGCAAATTTAATCAGGGCTGAGTTCAAGCAGGCATGGGGAACGTGAGGGTCTCTGGGCATCCTTGCATCATAACTCCCACTAGCCCCAGCCAGCAGGTCAGTCAGGAGAAGGTGGAGTCTACCAGTGTCTAGAGACTCATGAGTTCTCCAGCCCTTCCTTAGAAGCAGGTGGGAGCACTCCCCACCCTGGGATTCTTGGAAAATCATTGTGTGAAACAATACGTCACCAGAAACCAGTTATGAGTTTTGGATAATGGCTGGTTGCCAGAATTCTGCTTTACTGTCCTCCCCACAACCCAAAGTAGAACTTGCATTTCCTGCTAATATTGAGTCAGATGAGACTTAACGTTGTTCCCCTGGAAATTGGTGGGCAAATTTAGCTTTGATTTCAGCAGGGAGATTGCAGAGTACAGTGGTACCTCAGGTTACAGATGCCCCAGGTTACAGACTCCGCTAACCCTGAAATAGTACCTTAGGTTAAGAACTTTGCTTCAGGATGAGAACAGAAATTGCGCAGCGGCGGCAGCGGGAGGCCCCATTGGCTAAAGTGGTACCTCAGGTTAAGAACAGTTTCTGGTTAAGAACGGACCTCTGGAATGAATTAAGTTCTTAACCCGAGGTACCACTGTATGCTCCTAATTTGTGAGAAAACATAGGTTTTCCAGCAGTTCCCAGGCGTAGCCCTGCGAATGCCAAGTAACGGAGTTGAGAAACGCACATGAAGGAAACCTATTATGCTCAGCAGAGAATCTTTTATTATATTGTTATAAGTTTTT
Organism: Podarcis muralis; assembly: GCF_964188315.1. Lineage (NCBI taxonomy): Eukaryota > Metazoa > Chordata > Lepidosauria > Squamata > Lacertidae > Podarcis > Podarcis muralis. The sequence continues at coordinate 16,912,945 of NC_135666.1, forward strand.
GGGGGATTGGGGAGTGGGGAGGAAGTAGGCTGTATGAGAGACCCTCCTAACCCCTGGATCAAACAAGTATTAAAATATAAGCCAGGCTAGCTTGCTGCGTTGAGGTGATAGCCTGGGTGATGGGCCATTAAGGGAACAAAGGAAGTGGCTCTGTGCCAGAAGTTAAATGGGTGGGCATTCCTCCCACAACTGTTAGTTAGTTAGAAAGACAAAAGACCAGAGTGGAGACCTGAGTGATATGCGTTAGAAGCTGGGCGCAAAAGCGGCAGGCTGGAGAGAAGGGATGGGGAGAGAGAGTGAGTGAGTGAGTGAGTGAGAGGCCCAATTTCTACTGGAATCCAAGGCTGTGGCTATGAGAGAAGCAGGACATTTATGGGGTGAGCCCTCCATCATAGGCTCAGGTTGTATATATGTGTAAATAAACTATATATCAAAAAGCACCACTCTCTCTGCTATGCTTCATTCCAAAGGAAACATGAACCCTCAGTTAGTGCCAGGAAACCCCTAAATCTCAAACTGCTCAGAGATCGGGGTGGCACACGCAACAATATTGTGCGGGCAATGTATGCTTAAATAAGGATGTGCAGAGCCCACGCAGTGACATCCATTCTTGGTAACAAAGGCGTTTTAACCAAGGACGAAGAACAAAGCGGGAGCGATTGGGGAATGAGCTCTTGGAGCAATTATTAAATGCCTAGCCTTGGAAACAGGTTTTTTAAAAGGCGGGGGGGAAAATCAAGAGGAGAGCCTATTGTGTCATTCTATATAGCATTTTCATTATTCCCTGGCAGAGCCAATATTTCCAGCACTTTAGAGGAGCTAATGGATCACACCCAGCTGTGCACATTCAAGGAGCGCATTGGGGGAGGGGGAGATTGTGAGGTGTTGCGAGTTCCATTGTTTGCGCTACAATCTGCTCTTTTTTAGGAACAGGGGAGGGGGTGATTGAGTCCTTTAATTGGCAAAGGGGTCCTAGTAATAGGTTGCTATTGTACAAAAGTGTAGCAGTCAAGTGTTCTGAAGGCCCCATAGTAGGTTTCGTTCCCAGCTGTAAGGAAGAGTTTCCACTTTACTATGAGGGAAGGGCAATTCTGTCAATTTCAGCTTCTCGGTTTCCGATTCTTCCATTTTCAGCTTCTCAACGTTTACATATCTGTGGGCAAATTCTTCTTTGGAATGTTCTAATGAAAATCCACCAGCCTTTTAGTGCGAATTTCTCATTAGCCATGTTTCTATGCGTATCCCCCTAACGGATTGGAAAAATGAGACATGGCATGAAAATGTGTCTATCCATAACTGGGATATGCTTTCTCCCCACTGTCCCTAAGCTGCCCCCTTGATTTCCCCTCTTGCATCCCAATACCCTCTCCACCCACTTTGCTGACAAGAAAGGGCAGCTCCTAAATGGAATGGCTGCTCTGCTTGTGCAAAGATGAATAAAAGATAGGCGGGTGCAGCTTGAGACCAGAACAGAGTATTCACTCTAGGAGACACAAGAGGAAACTGCAACAAAATGCTGCAGTGCGGAGTGCTCGCCATTCAGGATTCTAATGAATCCATTCCTTTCTCACTACTACTTACCACAGTTTTCAACACCCCCCCAACAGTCAGCCAGCCCTCCACACTGTACATGCCCAATCCTAATGGGGCATTTCCATCGGGGGGGGGGGTTGGGGGCTTTTATTTTTTTTGTTTTGGTACCTATGCAAACATAAGGATTTTTCCAAGCCTGTGATTTCCTCCCCTTTCTGTGCATGGATACCAGTGCCGGATTTATGTATAAGCTAAAGAAGGTATAGCTTAGGGCCCCACTCTCTTGGCCCCCCCCCAAAAAAAACCCCTAAAGAAAACAACAACCTGGATGTACATTTCCAAAATAAAAGATAAAAAAACGAATAAAATAAAACCTACATACAGCAACAGTGGCAAATGGCTTTAGATACCTGTTAGGTCCATAAATTACCATATAGCATATATTCAACACAAAAAACAGTGACAATTTGTTGTTGACATATAAAGGGCCCCATTACCTTCAGTAGCTTAGGGCCTCATCAAACATAAATCTGGCCCTGATGGATACTGCTAGCCTTGAAACAACATTCACAGCCGGAACACCAGATAATAGAGCAGAGGTGACCTTGAGCCTAAGCGCCAAATTTGGTCCTCTAGACCTCTCTACCTGGCCCTCACGACTTGTTCACAATACTTCTCCTTAGACCACACCTCTCGTTGGTCCTCCTTAGGTGTTTTTGCCAGTTTGAAATACCCCTTGCTTGCTTGGATACAGGATAGAAAAGGGGTTGGATTATGTGCCAAACCAGCCCCCAGCACAAAGGCAACATTTGCGTTTGGGCTCCCAGAAGATTGCCCAGCAGGGAATGTGGCCCTCAGTTTGAAAATGCTTTCCTACCTATGGTATAGAGGAAATGTTTTCCAGTCCTCACCCAGGCACTCCTTTCCCATTCAGCTTCTGTTCCTGAGGATTGCTACGATTGCCTTCCCTACCTGAGCAAGCTGAATGGAGGTGACATCACCCTTGTTTCATGGAGACAATAGCTTCCTCCTTCCCTTTCATTTTTTTGTACTGGGCAGATGGTGAAGCATGCATGTAAACAAGTTAGATCACCAAATATTGATTTTTCATGGCCTGTATTATATCTTGCATCTTTCAGCAAGAGTTTACTTTGCAACCAAGCCAAAATTTGCTAACAAGCACATGATGTGATGCGGCCAAGTGGGCAGGGAAGAGAAGACAATTGCTTGATTCACTCGTGATAAATACCTTCTGAGGTACCTATTGTTTAGGGCTCCTGGATCCGCTGAAGAGACAGCTGAAATGCTAATAAATGACATCACCCTCTGTGACTGCAAAGAACACACGGGACAAGGTAAAATATCCATTTACCTCAGGATCACACTAAACCTCTGCAAACAGACCACATATTATAAAGCAATTGCAAAGAGGAGTTCATATTAAACATACACAGAGAGATCCAGTTACTAGTCATGCCAACAGCAGCTTTGCCTACTTAATTTCTGCATTTTACTTATTTATTTATAGTTTATTTATTTCATAAAATTCATGCACCACTAGATTGTCACAAAGCCTCAAAGTGGTTTACAAAAAAGAGAAAACAATAAAATTCTGACAAAGAAACAAGATCAACGGCAATAACTTAAGAAAAGTTAAAATAACAATGAACTAGAAACAGATTAAGACTCGTGCCAGGTTTCTAAATATCTGGGTAGGTTTACCTAAACAAATGTGCTTAGTAGGTGCAAAAAAGAGTACAGTAGTACCTTAGGTTACATACACTTCAGGTTACATACACTTCAGGTTACAGAGTCCGCTAACCCAGAAATAGTGCTTCAGGTTAAGAACTTTGCTTCAGGATGAGAACAGAAATCATGCTCCGGTGGTGCGGCAGCAGCGGGAGGCCCCATTAGCTAAAGTGGTGTTTCAGGTTAAGTACGGACCTCTGGAACAAATTAAGTACTTAACCTGAGGTACCACTGTACAGTGAAAGTGCCTGATATCAATGGGCAGGGAATTAAAAAATGGTGTGTTGCCACGCTAAAATATCAAGTTCTTACAAATGCAGAATGATCTCAAGTGCAGTTCTGCTTTTGTCATATTTTTTAGGATTGTTTGCGTGCACGCACACCCACCCAAGGCCCGAGGCTTGATTTGGCAATTCACATCAGCCTTGACTGAGACAATCTGGACTTGGCCAAACCAGATCCAGATTGTAAGAAAAGAATGGATTACATTGACTTGGGTTGGGAAACCAAAACAGTTATATTCCATTCTTAAAGCTCTTTGTGTACTCTCTCTCTCCTTTTTAAAGATGAGAGGTATATTAAAAAGAAAAAGAAAATCATTACTAGCCGCTATTACTTTTGAAACTTCAGAGACATAAGAAAGCACTCGTAAAGATTCTTTTGAGGTGGGAACTGCTTCCTTACACACAACTGATGAAAAATAGATTAAAAATTAAACATTTATGACCCGAGAGGAACTGTTCAGAAGACTTTGCTCCGAAGAACATATGTAACAATAAAAGCCAGGCTCTCAGAAAGGGAGTTTTGCCTGTTGTACTTTCTTAATTACCGTGCATGCGAGCTTTTTAAGCCTCTGATAGGGTAATAGCACAGTTGTCAAGTGTATTATTCCCTCGGGGCATTTTCTGTACAAATTCTACAGGGGATGTTCCCATCCTGACGGGCTCAAATGTGGTTTGCATTACCAGTAATGGGAGTTCTGTGCTTCATCCAAAAGGCGAGTACACCCTGGTAATTATAACTAATAATCAACAGGAAAAACCACCTACGTCGCCATAATGATAGTATCGCGAAGACTGGTAATCCGAGCGAAGTGTTTGCTCCATTTCTATTGAGGCAAAATTCAGGTGCGATAGCGGAATTCCTGGATCAAAGCACTGGCACTGCTCAAGCATATATTTTAAATGCAAAGAACCAGAGAATACCTGGGAGAACAAGTAAACAATGAGGTCAAGGGCTCGGTTCCTGAGAAACTGAAGCCTTCCCCCCCATTCCCAACATCCATTGCAGCAGCCTGCTGATGGAAGAGCCACGTTCTCCTGTTGCCATGGTGATGACAGGTGAGGTCAGTGAAGGCAATGGAAGAGAACAACGGCAGGCTCACCATGTTGACAGGGATGTATCTCCCAGCTTTGCCCTGATTGGAAAACACAAGGGAAGTCGGAAGAGGCAAGCGTTGCCTGATGGTAATTAAAGGCAGGAAAGTGAAGGCCGCAGGTGGCTTCCCAGGGGCTCCTGGAGCTGGTTGTGGAAAGATCTGTCAGTTCGGTTCTCCTTCTGCATACACACCATCCATTCAAAGCTTCCTCCAAATTTATTTATTTATTCAATGAATTTATAAAAAGGTAAAAAAGGTAAAGGACCCCTGGACGGTCAAAGGCGACTATGGGGTTGTGATGCTCATCTTGCTTTCAGGCCGAGGGAGCCGGTGTTTGTCCATGGACAGCTTTCCGGGTCATGTGGCCAGCAGGACTAAACCGCTTCTGGCTCAACAAAACATTGTGACAACTGCCAGAGCACACGGAAACGCTGTTTACCTTCCCGTCACAGTGGTACCTATTTATCTGCTTGCACTAGTGTGCTTTCGAAGTGCTAGGTTGGCAGGAGCTGGGACAGAGCAATGGGAATTCACCTCATCGCGGGGATTCGAACCACCGACCTTCGAATCTGCAAGCCCAAGAGGCTCAGTGGTTTAGACCACAGCACCACCTGCATCCCTACTATTGAATTTATATACCTCCTATGCCCACAGGTCTCAGGGCGGTTCACAGGAAAGAACCACAAAGTACATTATCAAAATAAAAACAACAAAAGCCCAATAATACCTTCCCCCAGAGGGTAATCCTGGGAACTGTATGCTGGGAATTATAGCTCAGTGAGAACTATGGTTCTCAGGATTCTTTGGAGGAAGGCATGTGCTTTAAATGTATGGTGTGAAGGCAGCCTATTGCTCTGCTTTAGTTCAGAGAAACAGAAAACTGAACAATCAGAATAAGCACAAGATTGCTACCCATGTAGCTACAGACATTAGAAGTAATAGTGCCACTGTATTCTGCTCTGGTCAGACCTCACCTGGAGTACTGTGTCCAGTTCTGGGCACCACAGTTCAAGAAGGACACTGACAAACTGGAACGTGTCCAGAGGAGGGCAACCAAAATGGTCAAAGGCCTGGAAATGATGTCTTATGAGGAACGGCTAAGGAAGCTGGGCATGTTTAGCCTGGAGAAGAGGAGGTTGAGGGGTGATATGATAGCCATGTTCAAATATATAAAAGGATGTCATATAGAGGAGGGAGAAAGGTTGTTTTCTGCTGCTCCAGAGAAGCGGACATGGAGCAATGGATCCAAACTACAAGAAAGAAGATTCCACTTAAACATTAGGAAGAACTTCCTGACAGTAAGAGCTGTTCGACAGTGGAATTTGCTGCCAAGAAGTGTGGTGGAGTCTCCTTCTTTGGAGGTCTTTAAGCAGAGGCTTGACAACCATATGTCAGGAGTGCTCTGATGGTGTTTCCTGCTTGGCAGGGGGTTGGACTCGATGGCCCTTGTGGTCTACTCCAACTCTATGATTCTATGATTCTATGATTTTCAGATATCTTGCTATTGTAAATCCACACTTGGTTGCGTTTCTGTTTTATATCACTTTTGGTCTGGTTTCCCCATCTTCAGAAAAGAACACCATGCGATTTACTTCTGAGTAAACGTACACAAGGCTGTATGGTGTGTTTAATGCATGAAATTGGCTACCTCTCAACGAGCATTGCCCCATTCTTAGTACAAAGTGACAAAGCTAACAGTCCCTTTGTTATTTATATGGATTTCCTAATTACAAAGCACCTTATGATTTATTGCGAAGGTCGATATTGGAAGAGGCCGAGCCAATCAATATCTCATTATCGGGCCTGCTGTTGCTTCCTGCTCCCCAATCATGCCACCCAATTGCAAAAAAGCGATTTGAAAATCCAAAGGATGAGCCCAACTGAAACATTGCCTCATCATGAATAGTGAGGTGGCCTCACTCTCTATTAAGGAAAAGGCCTACTTCTCATTTAGGTGGTCAAGCTGACCTTGGGTCCCACCACTTCACCCTCCACACTCTTCCGTGCAACACCTCCCAAAATAAAAACAGCTCCTGCCACATAGTCAGCAGGGGAGAAGTATATTGGGGACCCCAAAACTAGTATCTAGTATACTGGGGACCCCAAAACACCCACAGAATCTCTTCTCGGGGTGTTTCCACTGAGTGAGGTGCGTTGGGAGGTTGCAGCTCAGCTCTAGAGTGTCCTCCCCAGAGACGCTAGCCTGGCATCCACTCCATATCTGCCAGCATTCCTCAGATGAAAATAGGGACATTTATCATTCCCCCCAATTGACCCTCCTCAACCCCCCATTTTTCTGTCCGTCTGTCCCCAAGCATTTCCTATCAGAAGAGGGGCAATTGCCATCACTACCACACCAGTAGTGATGTAAGGAAGTGAGAGCTGGACCACAAAGAAGGCTGATCACCAAAGAATTGATGCTTTTGAATTATGGTGCTGGAAGAGACTCTTGAGAGTCCCATGGACTGCAAGAAGATCAAACCTCTCCATTCTGAAGGAAATCAGCCCTGAGTGCTCACTGGAAGGACAGATCGTGAAGCTGAGGCTCCAATACTTTGGCCACCTCATGAGAAGAGAAGACTCCCTGGAAAAGACCCTGATGTTGGGAAAGATTGAGGGCACAAGGAGAAGGGGATGACAGAGGACAAGATGGTGGGGCAGTGTTCTAGAAGCTACCAGCATGAGATTGACCAAACTGTGGGAGGCAGTGGAAGACAGGAGTGCCTGGGGTCACAAAAGTTTGGACACGACTAAACAACAACCACACCAACAGGACAAAGCACACACACCATCCTGAGAAAACCCCTTAATCCCTATTTTTTATTTTATTTTACTTTACTTTATTTTATTTTGTTTTATTCTTTGTTAGGTTTACAAAAAGAAAAACAAACACCAATAAATAAATTTTAGAAAGGGGCAAGATTAAACAGAGACATAGATAGCATTTTTAAAAAATAATAATAAAAAATCAAGACTCCTCGCCTTCTGCTCCCCCTTCCTTTCTGCCCAGGTGTCAGGGACTGGGCAGAGGAGGAGGAGTGGTGGAGACCATCCTGACCATTCCAAGGAGGAGGAAGAGGAAGACAGTATAGATTTACAACAGGGGTTTGAGGGAGGTGGCAGCTAAGAGGCAGATGAGGGGGAAAGTTGGGAAGTCATGGGAGAGACAGAGCAGCAGCTGGCTGACACATTGTCATTAGAAAGGCCTACTTCTCTCCCAGAACCCGGCGAGCCTTAAAAGTAGGAGGGCAAAGAACTTGAAGACTGAGGGAACCTAGTGGCACCCGTAGAGGAGATGATGGTGATGACGAATGAGGAAGTGTTGGGGGGGGTGGGATTCACTCAGGACAACGCCATTATTGTCTACGGGCGATCAAAGTCCCAACTGAGGACATCAGGACCGGGGGCAAGATGGTGGGGTGGGAGCAGGAACAAGAGTCCAGAAGTCAGGGGTCTGAGGGTCGAGAAGCAAGGAGTCACAAAATCAAGGGTCTGAGGATCAAGAAGCAGGGAGTCAGGAAGCCGAGGTCCAAGGATCAGGAAGCAAGAAGCCAAACGCAGCAAGGCAGGAAATGTGTTGCTGTGGCAAAGAGCCGAAGGGAAATGCTGACCTTATATCCCTTCCCGGCTCTTGCCACCAGGTGCAGTGAGTTACCAAGCGACCTCACCTGTGCGGCCGCGCCTTGCCTCTCCAGAACAAACTTAGGAAGGCCCCAGTCCTGTGAAGCCCTACTGGTCACAGGGCCTGGCTCCTGTACGCACTCCTGACAATTATCCAAGAGGCTGGGTTCTTTAGCCTCTCTCTGTAAAGTTTGAAATAAATAAGGACTGTAAGAAACTTTTCCATGTCTTTATACTTTCCTGGGCAACCAGCCGGGAGCCGTTGACAGCATCCCGACACTAGGGAGGTCCTGCCCTCTGCCTGCCCCTCAGAGCTGGCATGTCACTCAAGGCTGGGCCTCAGCGACAGCAACCTCTCCTCTTCTGCAGCAGCCACTGTGTGCTGCCCAATCTATACTAGAGACTTCCTGCTGTCCCAAGATACATTGGAAGTCAGCTTGGGTAAAAACACTCCCCCCCCCCCAAAAAAAAACCCTGTCTATGTCCATTTTTCTGTTTTCCTGGATGTAGGTTAATTGAAAGCAAACCAGCTAAGATAGCTATCTCTTTACATCTTAACCCTTATTTCTGAGCAGGTAATTGCATTTCAATGAAATATTAGCCACAGCTATGTTAACAGTGGATGATATTTCATATTAATTAGTATTGTAGTTTTCACGGTTTTCCTCCCCATTCCCCCCCAAATAAGTCATTAAGTGACTGGATAGCTCTCAGTCGACTAATCAATACAATCACAATTATTAGCATGATGCATTTTAATAGTGACAATTCAGCAAAGCTAATTTGGAACTTGGAGCAGCCATATGTAACCCTGTGTGCTCTGAAGCCTGCAAAGGACCTAGGCAGGTTTCTGTCCTGTTTGATTCTCTCAGTTTCTCATCCCTGCCCCCAATGTTAAATTCAGTTCTCCACATTTCTGGAGCAATTTGTGAATGTTAGTGAAAATCATGAAAATTCATTAGCATTCTATTGCAAATTCATCCTAATCAGCACACTTTTATATGAGGTTTTGATCAATATACTCATTTTTGCAAGCAATCCTGCCCCACCATGCAATTTTTTTGTATGCTATTGTGGACATTTTAATGCTAATCTATGCATATTTGGACAGATTCCTTTGCTGGCAGATGGCACTGCAAAATTCAGAGGAGTGAGAATTTTGAACGATGGCTCTCTTTCAGTTTGCACCTCATTTCAGAAAGTGTGAATTAGGCAAGTTCACCTTTAAATGCAAACTGAATCAAATTTCTTTTCCCTTCCTAGCTATGATTGTCTTTTTAAGAAATAGCAAACGGTTTAGCTATCAAAATCCTAAGATGATGCCTGAGGGACAGGTCCTCTGTTGTAGCCCTATGGCTGTGGAACTTCCTCCTACTAGACCCAGAGGCATAATTAGGGTCCCTTGCACCTTTTGCAAGGAGCTATATCAGTGCCCCCTCCGCAAAAAAACCACGTTTGATTCTGCCGCAACAGTGGCAAAATGTTGCTACAAACATATATGTCATATATATGTATCTAAGGTTGCCATACGTCCATATGTTTAAGGGTAAGAGTGATGTTCAGAATATGCCACTGCCTATATCATTATAAGAACATTGGAAGAGCTCTGGTGCAGCATCCTGATCTTACAGTGACCAAACCCACCCCCCAAAACCTGTAGGGAGCCTGTGAGCAAGACCAGATTGCAAGAGCAGTCTCCCCTCCTGCAGTTTGCAGCAACTAGTATTGAGAAGCCTTAAGGCCTCTGACTGGAGGTAGAATGTAGCCACTGAGGCCAGTAGCCTTAAAGGTAAAGGTAAAGAGACCCCTGACCATTAGGTCCAGTCGTGGCCGACTCTGGGGTTGCGGCGCTCATCTCGCTTTATTGGCTGAGGGAGCCGGCGTACAGCTTCTGGGTCATGTGGCCAGCATGACTAAGCCACTTCTGGCGAACCAGAGCAGCGCACGGAAACGCCGTTTACCTTCCCGCCGAAGCGGTACCTATTTATCTACTTGCACTTTGACGTGCTTTTGAACTGCTAGTTTAGCAGGAGCAGGGACCGAGCAACGGGAGCTCACCCCATCGCAGGGATTCGAACTGCCAACCTTCTGATCGGCAAGTCCTAGGCTCTGTGGTTTAACCCACAGCGCCACCCGCCTAATCCTGCCTTGCATGCCTGACATCTCAGGTTCATTACCTGACTGCTGCTTGAAACCCTGGAAGACCACTGTCAGTCAGTGTATATAATACTGGCCTAGATGGGCAGCTCCCTATGTTCCTGTTCTTCTACACCTGTACATACGGCAGTTCAGGCGACTTGCAGCATCGGTGTGGGGTGTGTTAAACCCAGTTCCTGTTGGGTTTACAGTGGGAGCATGCTTGAATGAAAGCAGAAAGGGATGGAGGCAAGTGTGGTCCATAGCCTTCAAAAAGCATCAAAAGCAAAGCCTCCTAGTGGTAGCACTGCATACTGCACCCGTTTCGTTTCCCTGTCCCCAACAAAAACAGGAAACTCACATGCTTTAAAGAGGGTGACCTTTTCTCTCTCCCTCCTTCATCTCAGCTCAATGGACTGGCTGAGCTCACCAAAGCACCACCCTTTTATGCTCGAGTGTGGCCTCCCTTTGGTCCCAGGAGGGACGAAAACCTGTCAAAATCAGAGAGCGAGCCAGCTAGCTACAAATTTTCCATTTTAGCACCGGCTGATTTGAGCTATTCCAGCGGGAGATCACTCCAAGCTATTTATCATGGCCTCCCAACCACGGGCCGTGTTGCTAATGCTGGAAAATTAACAATGCGCCTGGCTGTTATTTATTCAGGGTATACAGTAATACATCTGCTTATCATCTGTGAAATCCTAAACTGTATTTTATTCCTTTCCTTTTTTCTCTGGGTGGGGTGCTGTTGCCTGAGAAGTTTAGATTTCCCGACTCAATCACGGTCCAACACATGTTCTGCTGCGCAGGCCTGAGCGGAAGCTGCTGGGAAGCATGGAGAAGCAGAGAGGCAAGCAGTGTAGGCCTGACTCTGACCTATTGCCCGGTCCTTGGCCCTGCCTGACTCCTGTCCAGAAGTGTCAGAAAGCCACACTGATCATGTCATTGTGAGGGGCATGGTGTAGGGGTTAGGGTGCTGGACTGGGACCTGCGTTCGAATCCCCACTCAGCCATGAAGCTCACTAGGTGACCTGGGGCCAGTCATCATCTCCCAGCCTAACCTGCATCACTGGGTTTTGTGAGGATAATATGGAGATGGGGAGAGCCACATACACTACCTTGAGCTCCTTGGAAGAAAGGTAGGTAATAATAATAATAATAATAATAATAATAATAATAATAATAGATAAATAAATGATGTAGTTGTGGTTCAGCAACATTTGGAGGGCCCAAGTTTCCCAGTGCCTCAGTTAGACAGACCAGTGGGCAGAACCTTGATCTCTGGTTGACCGGCTTGCAGTAGACCAGCAAGGGTTTCACCACCCAGTTGTATAAATATAGCAATTGCCCCCCCAGAAACCCCCCCCCTCTTTCTCCTCCTAAATTAGGCCGCCGGAATAGAATACATCATGGGATGAATTTGCTTGTGACACGACTGTGGCAATTGGCAGCTTACTTCCTTTGGATTCCATTTGTCAGACACATGAGAGGCACAGCACCTTGAAGCGTGCCTTCAAAATATCCCTTTCTGCTTTTCATTTATCTATTTCATTAAATTTATAATTGTTTTAGAAACCCCTCAAAGTGGTTTTACAAAGAGAAAGAAGAACAGAAGATAAGCCTGCTGGTCCAACATCCTGTTCTCATCATGGCCTGTCAGATGCCTGTGGGAAACCAGTAGGCAAGATTCAAGCACAGGAGCACTCTGTGCATGGCCACTGGAGTGAGTAGCCATTGCTATTCCATGAATTTGTCTAACCCTCTTTTAAACTCATTCAAGTTGGTGGCCATCACTGCCTCCTGGGGGAGCAAGCTCTGCCCTTCAGGAAGCTGAGGAAAATTTCCAAGTTGAGGAAAGCTGTCCTGCTGTCACCTTGTACAAGGCAGCTTCTATCCTCGGTGTAAACCGAGTCTTCTGTTCATTTGCTTAAAGGCACACACATTTGAGGGGGGGTGTACTGTTCTGAGCAGTGGGTGGACTTGGAAGGGGTTAATGAAGTCTGTGTTGTGGCACTGTACAGAGATGAATGGAAGGGAATCGCATGACATCAGCCGAGAAGCATTTTCTGCCCGGCGTGCAAAGCAGCGGGTCCATGAAGCTATTCTGTTTTCCGAAACAAAGCTATTTCCTGTGGACCGCCATTCACAACTGTCTGTGGGGGGAATCACGTGACGATGCCAGACACTTGGTACCTTGTTGTTCTGCGTAAGGCAACAGGCCCCTGCTCTGTTCTTCTTATGTTCGCTTGTTTACTATGCTGGAAATAGAAAGAAGGGAATAATGATAGAAAGGAAAAATGAAATAAATGGGGGAAATGGAAGGGTGGAAGTAAGAAAGAATACCCACAGGCCTGTAACAGACACTGAACATTTGTGTCTCCGGTAGCTCAAAATTCCATTTGGTCTGCAAATATTGACTCAGCATCAGCTCCCGTGCCTCCTTCCACTGCTGCACAATAGCACCAGAGATTATGAGGCTTAGCAATAGGTTCTCTCGCCTGTTGCAGGGATCGATGATTGCTGATAACACTTTTGCAGCGTCATGTTTTCTTTTCTCAGTTCTGAGTCGTGCACTCTCCTGGTTTCTCACAAAGGGTCAGCTGCCTTCCTTCTAGGGACAGTGGCGGAATGCGATTCTGTTTGCACTGAAAAGCAAGCGTGCCTACTTTGCACTGTCAGAAACGGTATGGGGACCAAAACGCAGCCGTCCTTTGAAATTTGTGTTCCTCCGAATTTTGCAATGCATTTTTCCAGCTGAGTTAAAGGTAAAGGTAAAGGGACCCCTGACCATTAGGTCCAGTCATGGCCGACTCTGGGGCTGCGGCGCTCATCTCGCTTTACTGGCCGAGAGAGACGGCGTACAGCTTCCAGGTCATGGTGCCAGCATGACTAAGCTGCTTCTGGCGAACCAGAGCAGCGCATGGAAACACTGTTTATCTTCCCACCGGAGTGGTACCTATTTATCTACTGTATTTTTCGCTCCATAGGACACACTTTTTCCCTCCTAAAAAGCAAGGGAAAATGTGTGTGCATCCTATGGAGCGAATGCAGGGGGGAGGCAGGCGGGAAAAGCCCCCAAGAGCCGCACACAAGCTCCGTGCGCTCTTGCGGGCTTTTCTACAGGAGGGAGAAGGGACTGACTGGCCGCATCAGTCCCTTCTCCCACCTCCTAGAAAAGCCCAAAGGAGCCACGCACCCTTTAAAGAGTGCGCGGCTTCTGCGGGCTTTTGCGAGAGGTGAGGGAATCCCCCCACCTCCCAGGAAAGCCAGAAGAAGCCGTGCAGCCCTTTTAAAGTGCGTGCGGCTTCTGACAGTTTTGCGTGAGGTGGGGGAATTTCCCCACCTCCTAGAAAAGCCAGCAGAAGGCGCAGCCCCTTTAAAGAGCACACGGCTTCTGCGTGCTTCTGCAAGAGGTGGGGGAATTCCCCCACCTCCCTCAAAAGCAGGAAGAAGGTCTGGGAGAATCGCACAGGCTGCCTGCAGCCTGCCCGCTGCTCCCAGAGCTGGGGTGTGTGTGGATCATATTTTTTTCCTTGATTTCCCCGTATGAAAACTAGGTGCGCCCTATGGTCAGGTGTGCCCTATGGTGCCAAAAATACGGTAATTGCACTTTGACATGCTTTCAAACTGCTAGGTTGGCAGGAACAGGGACCGAGCAACAGGAGCTCACCCCGTTGTAGGGATTCGAACCGCGACCTTCTGATCAGCAAGTCCTAGGCTCTGTGGTTTAACCCACAGCGCCACCCGTGTCCCTAATGCATATGCTAGTTTGAAATGTGCATATAAGTGTACACGTTCATGAAAATAACATACAAAAGTACATATTAGGGAAGTAGCTTTGCAAAAATGTGTACATTAGGAGAAATTGATACTGAAATGTGGATTAATTTTCATGGCTTTTTTTTTTTTTTTTTTTGGAGAAACTAAGAACTAATTGTTAGGATGAGTGAGTGAGAGTGTATCCGTTCATTTCCAGAAACAGAACGAATATTCAAGAAACAGCAAAATGTTAGGTTGTTGGACTAGCTGGACCATTGGCCTTATCTAGCAGACTTTTCTTAGTTCTTAAGACACTGAAATTGTGATCATTCATACATGCGCAGACACTGGGTTCAGAGATTTTTTCTTGCTCATTTCAGTCTTGCATGAAAAGTGGGTCATGCTGGTCTGTTTCCCAGGGATCCATTATTGAGATAACAACCACTAAGCATGGAGGAAATATGAAGCATCAGTATCTATTCTGATAAATATTTTGTGTTTTCCACATGTTCTTTTCTTCAACCAGCAATCCCTAAACAGTGAGAACTGCTGGTCTGCAGCGATGTCATCAAAGCCCCCGCTAGACTGGTATCCAAAATGGTCTCCTTAATCACAGCTGGCTGCATTTCCAACCAAATCCCACCATTTCATCAAAGAGATTTTTATCTAGCTCATGTTTTTGACTTCACTTCTGATCATTCCTCTCCCCCTTCATGGCACTTTGAATGATATAATGAGAGTGTCCTGTTGTCAGAGGTCCTAGGAAACATAATGTTCCAGGGTGCCTGAATATACAGTGTTACAGACGCTTCAGGTTACAGACACTTCAGGTTACAGACTCCACTAACCCAGAAATAGTACCTCAGGTTAAGAACTTTGCTTCAGGATGAGAAGAGAAATCGCGCGGCGGCGGCAGCAGTGGGAGGCCCCATTAGCTAAAGTGGTGCTTCAGGTTAAGAACAGTTTCAGGTTAAGAATGGACCTCCAGAACGAATTAAGTTCTTAACCCGAGGTACCACTGTACTGACACTCTGGATACATGTACTCTGGATGCTACTTGTCCCGTGGTTCCTTGTATCTGGGATGGCATCGTATGTGCAGCAGCACTGCAGACACAAAAAGTATATATAATTGCTCGGGCATCTGGTACCTTTAGACATCTTGGAGTCCTGGGATAGTCCCACTGCAAGTTTCAGTGGTGCTCATGGCAGCAATCAAGGGACTGCGGAGGATAGTCAATCAAACCCAGTTATGCTTATGACATTGAAAGCATGACGACATTTGATTTTTGGACCTGGGCTCAGAAAGAGAAAAGAGAGAGAGAGCGCTATTTTGCTAGGTTTTGAAAGATAAGCTTGTTTTGCCAAGCCCACTTCCAGATAGCCAAGAGGAGCTCACCTGCCACTATAGGGTGTGGCAAGAAATACATTAATTAAAAAATTAAAGACTCCTCTGAGCTTCAGCACTCCCCACTCCTTCTCTAAAACAGAATCGTTTTTGGCCTGAAGACTGATGTGCAACTTTAATTCAGGAAACAAGGAAGAGTGTCCTGATGAGATATTTGGGAAATGATACTCTAAAACCACAATTTCATAGTCTTGCTTTGTGCAGAAAACCGCATTCTGGCTCTTTACCCAACACATGCATCTCAAGGCATGTTTTGGAGGAAGTGTGTGTTGGGGGTGAGAATTGACTCCAGAGGCGCCTTTAAATCTGAGGTAGGAAACCTTTGTCGGTGGACTATAAACTCCCCATCACATCTGACCATTGGCCATGCTGGCTGGTGCTGATGGGCGTTGGAATCCAAAAACACCCAGAGGGTGAAGGTTTCATTTCACTTCATATCACTTTCAATTTGCATACTTTCTATGCATTCCTTCTATATCGCTACACTCAGGGCATTTTGTTGTTGTTGTTGTTGTTGTTGTTGTTGTTGTTGTTGTTGTTTTAGTCATTTAATCGTGTCCGACTCTTCGTGACCCCATGGACCAGAGCACGCCAGAGCACTGTCTTCCACTGCCTCCAGCAGTTTGGTCAAACTCATGCTGGTAGCTTCGAAAACACTGTCCAGCCATCTCATGCTCTGTCGTCCCCTTCTCCTTGTGCCCTCAATCTTTCCCAACATCAGGGTCTTTTCCAGGGAGTCTTCTCTTCTCATGAGGTGGCCAAAGTATTGGAGCCTCAGCTTCAGGTTCTGTCCTTCCAGTGGGCACTCAGGGCTGATTTCCTTCAGAATGGATAGGTTTGATCTTCTTGCAGTCCATGGGACTCTCAAGAGTCTCCTCCAGTACCATAATTCAAAAGCATCAATTCTTTGGCGATCAGCCTTCTTTATGGTCAGGGCATTTTATAAGTCATAGAAAGAACAAAATGTACAACAGAGATCACACTCAGTTTCTGCCTCTTCTTTCGAAGCTGTGCCCCCTCCCCACAAATATCTCCTGTCCTGGGTACAAATGAACCCTCAAAGTGAATCTCTGGATTTACCAAACATAGGCTGCATGCATTTATCCTAGATTCAATGGAGACGAGTATTATCTTTCCACACGCTGCCTAGATTTAATGCACATGTTTTTCCTTGAAATGCACTGCTTGAGAAACTGCTTGATTCTGTGTTACTCTGTGGTGTGTCCATTTGAAAGCAGATGTAGAGGGCCCTGGCGTTGGGTGTGTATCCACAACTGTCCATTGACATGTGTGGGTGTATCCCAAGAAATTGCCACTTCCTTCTCCACTCACATGGAGCACATGCAAGGAGGAAGAGGTGTGGATAACCTAATCAGGGCGTGGGGTTTCAAACATGTAACCACGCCCACACTTGATCTGCATTGCAAGCAGCATGTTGGGAATGAGTATGAATGATTCCGGGTTGAGAAAAATTACATTTTTGCACTACAAAATGGGTTAGTGTGTATGCAGCCACAATGTAAGCCTAGCAGACTGAGTTGTAGTACATCTACAGATAATTGGCCGGCCTCCCATTTCTCTTCATCTGTTGCCCAGAAGGTTTGCCTTACATTTCTAGCAATTTCTCTTGAGGGGATCGGCTGTCATTTCAGCTCCACATGCCTCAACAAATTGTAGAAAACTGTTGATGTAAATCCCCCAAAGGACAGCAATGCATCTTCATTATGCTCATTAGATGTTTTATGGTTCTTTCCCTACTCCTAACCCCCATCCACTTCACATAAAACAGTTTAGTTGGGCTTTAATTGAAGTTCTAAAGGGAACAAACCGCTTATGGCGAATATCTTGGGGAATTCACTTGATTAAAACAAGAATTTCGTATGCAGCGTGTTCAGACTGGATCAGGGCACCTGAACATGATTACAAGAGCTTGTAGCGGGGATGTTGTCTGATGCGATCTCTCACCTAATCTTATGAAGCAGCTTCCGTAAGCAGAATCCAGAGCTTCAGCTTCTTGGCTCTGTGCAGTTTGCAGAAGAGATTCTTTGCAGATAAGGAGACAAGCCAAGAAAGATAGAGGCAGGCAGCCTGATGGGCTTGATTAATGGGGCTGCAAGCTTTAATCGGTTTAATTGGTAGGGCTACTGGCTAATTGGTGAGGATAAGACAATATGCAGATTCATTTAATGCACTCTATGAATCAGTCAATTAATCAATGGGAAGCAGAGGTTTATTCAACTACAAAGATCTTTAAATAGTTGACATCCTTGCTAATTAATTTTCATGCTGGATTTCATAGAGATTCTGTAACACTACCTTCGCAGACAGAGAAAGTCTCTAACACAAGGGTGGGGAACTGGATCAGGCCAAGATTGACAGCTGGAGAGGGACACTCAGCTGTCAATCACTTGATGTCGCAATGTCATCAGTTGACCTGCTTTTGCCCACGCAGGCGATCAACTGATTGTCAGGGCTTGTAAAATGCCATGGATGGAGATATGCAAGCCCCAGCAATTGGCTGTTTGTTTGGGCTTGCATGGTGCCAGGCCTGGTGCCCTGACAATCAGCTGATCACCAGGGCTCGCAAAACAGGGCTTTGCAAGAGTTGCTGATTGGTGGTGTCTGAAAGCCCCCTTTTCCTGTGTCTTTACTTGTGCCATTCAGAGGCAGAACAGGTGGGTGTGGCTTGGCCCTGATGGCATTGCAGACCAACTGAAGAATCCTGACAGGCCAAATTAGGCCCATGGGGAACAGGTGCTCTGACACATACCTCTCATTGCAATGACACCATTGTGCAAAGGGTCTCACAAATCCTGCATGACCATAGGGAACCAAGTCCTATGGAGGAGGTAGGAATGGTTACCCTAGAGAAGAGAAAACGAAGGGGAGACATAAGAACAGTCCAAAAAAATTATCCAGCAATGCGGAAGTTGGAACAGTTGTTCTCTGCTGATCCAAATGGAAGGACTGAAACCAATGGGTGGAAACTGCAGGGAAGCAGATTTCCACTAAGCATGAGAAGATACTGCTCAACATTAAGGGCTATTTGGCAGTCAAACAGGATGCTTTTGGAGGCAGTGGGCTTTCCTTTGCTGGAGGTATTTAAGCTGAGTTTGGCAGGAATCTGTCGGGGTGCAACACTTGCTTGCAGCACAGAACCGCTAAGGCTGCTTGGTGGTTTGTTCCATTTCCCCAATATTTCCCCTAATTGTTAATTCCATCTTATATTTGAGATTTCCCACGATGTAAAAGCCACTTCTGGATATCTAATAGAATATAGCGGAAGCTGAGTGAGCATTCTGATGTTGTTTGATTCCATCAAAAATCAATTTGCAGCCCCATGAACCTGGAAAATCGCTGGAGTGAAGTGATAAAATTTGGAGCAGCATACAGTTCTTTCTGGCTGTTTTCATGGGGAAATAATGGGTGCACAGAAGCATACATATGCGGAAAGGGTGGGAGAGTAGCAACATTGTCCAAAGGCAAAGTGTCACACCACACACTTTGGTGTGGATGCAATTTCTATATGCTAGCATATCCCTCCAAAAGCCACATTTCTATTTCCACACGGGTACTGCAGTGTGAAAGTGGCAGTGGCAGAGCCTGTGGGGACCCACAAAGGCAGTTGCCCTGGGTGCAAAATTGTTAGGGGCACAAAATTTCAATACCAGGTGCAGCCTCAATACAGCTGTGCCTTTCCTTCTCCATGCAAACCAGGAAATGACATCTCCGTACAACGGAATAGCTGTTCTTTTCTCATCTCTGCGGATGTGATCTCCTGGGTGACATGGAAACTCTTAGGCAGTTGAATGTGCATGCATACTCTGTCCATTTCCCTTCCCATGTGGCCCCGTGTGCTGGCAACCCATGCTACACCACTAGAAAAGGAGCATTAGAAAACGAGACAGAAGCATTAGTATTGCAATCAGGAAACTAATGCAATAGTCCCCGTGTCTGAATGCACCCTAAGGTCCCTTGGTGTTGTTAGTCCCTCAAGATTTGTACTCATCACCAGTCCTAACCAGGGATGATGGGATCCATAGCAACATTTAGAGAACCACAAGTTTCCCATCCGTGCCACGTAAGAAGAGAAGATGAAACACAAGGATGCAGAATTTTGGTGGTAGGTTGCACACATCAATCTAGCTCTGTACCGAATCTGTATTCGTCTATACAGTCTCCTCTTGTCTCCTTTGACTGGCAGCAGTATCCCAAGGAGGTCTTTCCTCAGCTCTCCTACCTGAAATCCTTTTTAATAGGAAACGACAGGAGGGTTGAACAATGAACTGTTTGTATTCAAGCCGCACACTCTACAGTTGAGCTAAGGGTGAGCTCTGGTTGAATTGCAGAATGACATGTGAAATCAATATAGTATGAAGGGGGGGGGGGGAGACAAAGCCCGGCAACGGCTAGCTTGATTTTGATCCCAAATTCTCTTTGAGAAGACGGTGACAGAGTAAAATACTGAGCATTAAATTACTTTGAAACTATGGCCTTGGCAGTTGACCTCCTGCTTAGTTCCTTCTTAGTAAATAGTTAACCTCGCCTCCCCAATCTGCCTGTTGTTTCTCTGGGATTTCAGTACAAATCAGTGTGTTTGATCAGCAGGCTTGATCAACATAAAGATAGAAGGATTCCCTCTTACTGTTTCAAAGGCAATGGGGAAGAGGTTGGCACGGACCCAGCTGATATATTCAGTGCCGAAGCATTTGATTTTGAAATCTCAGCTGGTTATCTGCCCTCACTGTTCAGGATGTGCTGGATCCATCCCTCTCTCTTTATTTCTTATGAAAGTATGAGGTTATAAGAACAGAAGATGAGCCTGCTGAACCAGGCCAGTGGTCCAGCAGCCTGTTCTCACAGTGACCAAACAGATGTCTGCAGAAGACCCACAAGCAGGATTCAAGAGCCAGTGTGGTGTAGTGGTTAAGAGCAGTGGAGTCGTAATCTGGTGAACCAGATTCGTGTCTCCGCTCCTCCACATGCAGCTGCTGGGCTAGTCCTTGGGCTAGTCACACTTCTTTGAAGTCTCTCAGCCCCACTCACCTCACAGAGTATTTGTTGTGGGGGAGGAAGGGAAAAGAGAATATTAGCTGCTTTGAGACTCTTTCGGGTAGTTATAAAGCAGGATATCAAATCCAAACTCTTCTTCTTCTTCTTCTTCTTCAACAAGAGCACAATCCCCTCCTGTGGTTTCCTGCAACCATATTCAGAAGCATTGCAGCCTCTGACCATGGAGACAGAGCCTGACTGTCATGACTAGTCACCATTCTGTTGAGGCCCTTGGGGGTTAAATCTGGGACCTTCCACATGCAAAACACATGTTTTCCCACCTCAGCAAGAGTGGAGTAGGGGAATGGGGAGTCATCCCAGGTGGTGGACAGAGCTGGCTCTGCCATTAGGAGGACTGAGGCAACCGGAGCACATCCTTTCCTTTTGAGCAAGAACAACCTTTCTGTACAGTTGTGCTTGGCCCAGGGGTAACCCAAGAAACATGGTCCAGGTCCAGTCCAGAATCCGATGGTTCTGCTAGGCGACAGTCCAACAGGGCCAAGGCAGGAAACCAGGCAAGAACAGGTACTGGATCTCAGGCAGGAACTGGCATACAGCAATGTTGCTCCCACAACCTGGGGCAGGGTCCGGCAGCCTTTTATCTTTGTTGGAGTAGCAGCCGGTCCTGATCCCCCAGCGACTCACCTCTCTGTTTCGCCCAAAGGCGGGCACTCCTCCTGCGAGTACTCAGGTCTCTCCTTCTCTCAGATCTTAGTCTCTGCAGCTCGGGAGACATCGATGGGTTACTAGACCCAGGAGCCACCTCAGTCTACCCTGACCAAACCGGTAGTGGAGCAGCTGCAAGTGATGGCCCAGCTGAAGGCAACGAGGTAATCCCCGCATTTGGAGCCAGGGCAGGCTCAGGCCCCTAACTCAGCCCAGCTGGTGCTTGTTGCAGGGGAACCTGTGCAGACTGGGACTCTTCAGGATCAGGCCCCAGACTTGGTTCAGATGATGTCTGAGGCAAAGGATCTGGTGCAGACTGAGACTCCTCTGGCTTTGAGTCTGAGCCCGAGTCCCAGGCCATCACAACAGTAACACCACATAGTCTCAATGAGTAAGGCTGCTTTGCAAAGTTGTTTCAGGATCTGCCACTCTTTCCACACTGATTCTGTTGTTGTTTTAAAAATTATGTTCTTTGACAGACCAGTTGGTGGGAAATGAACTCCAAGGCATGTTCTACTGTGTCCACTTCCTTCCTGATTATGTTGCTTCAATGGAAGATCTGTTTCCCTTGAGCATGGTTTTAATTTGCCATTAAGTGCCTTTGTTTTTCTTACTGACAGAATTAATCTGGCCAGTAAACTTTAACGAGGAGTCCAGCCAGCTCGAAGGGACTCTAGGTAGCTGCATGCCAATCTTTGCCTGTATTTGTAAAGTGGTATAGAAGTAAACATGCAAAGCCATGTTACACCAGGACTGGGGCAAGGGGAGCCATTGGCCTGTCATCCCCATCTAGCATGGCCAATGGTTGGGGATGATGGGAGTTGTAGTTCAACAAAGTCTGCTGTAGCTTGACAATTCATCAGTATTGATGCAGGCCCGCACTGATTCAAAAAAGCAAAGCAAAACAAAAATAGTCTCCATCTCATCCCCTTTGCAGTTCTAATATTGTGCCGTTTCGGTTTTGGTTTTAAAAATGCACCACAGTACATTAACCTTCATTCAAAAACCAAGTGCTTGGGAGAAAAATTCAGATTTCCCTTTCCATTCTTAATTGCCTTTAATTTGTCAGCCGTTCAGCGTCACTCATCACAGTCATCTTCCTCACCTGAGTTGCCATTAATGATTTTGGATGAAGTAAGAAGATAAAAGGAAGTAAGATGTAGGAGGGAGAATCGAGAGCTGTTTAAGGCTCTTTACAGAAGAAGTCTCGTTTGCAGTGATTGCTGCTGATGCGTCTACGGAACAGATTTTGGATCGCCGTCACTTTTCTGCACACATTTCTCTCTTAGTCATTTTATTTCTATTTATTTAAAGAATTGATGAATACAGACCATCTAAGCAGTGCACAAGAGGATACAAATAGATAAGTTAAACTCCATCATAAAATAAGGTCACAATCCGTGCCATGTTCTGCGATCAGTTTCAGTTTGTGCAACTGAACAATTTGAACAAGGTGCTTGTGGCTATAACCACCCACCAGTCGCAAATGCCCCCTTTTCCTAGGGAAGGTCACAGTGGGATAGCTGCCAGCATCCTTGGATGATACAGATTATGTAGATATATTCCAATATGCGTTCAAGCCTGGACATGGGACTGAGTAGCCCTGGGTCACCTGTGCTGAAAGCAGGACAAGGGGACTGTGATGGTGCTCCTGCTTCTCAATTCTTACTTGCCTGGGTGGAGGTTCGAGAGGGATGGCTGGGTGTAGAAAATAGCCTCGTTTGCGAAAGTAACATTTCCACCTGTTGCTACACCTACTTTTGACCCTGGCCCTTCCTGCGGCTGACATGTGGGCCCCAGAAGATAACCCAGAAGGGAAGGTGGACCTTGAGCTAAAAATGTACCAGATATGCTCCCAGTGTTTCTCAACCTTGGGTCCCCAGATGTTGCTGGACTACAACTCCCATCGTCCCTGAGCGCTGGCCTTGCTAGCTAGGGCTGATGGGAGTTGTAGTTCAACAACATCTGGGGACCCACAGGTTGAGAAAGGCTGCGTCTAAACCATCTTGTCTATTTCAAACAAAATAAAAAAAAAATTCCTTCCAGCAGCACCTTAGAGACCAACTAAGTTTGTTATTGGTATGAGCTTTTGTCTGTGTTTTTTTAATTTTGTTTCTACTATGGCAGACTAACACGGCTACCTATCTGTAACTTGTCTATACCAGTTTTCTTCCTTTTCCTGCAGATGCATCAAGATTTTGGATCACCGGATTATTATTTTTTGTTCTTTTTAAAGCACTTTCCTAATTAACCATTTGATTATTTGGAAGCAGTAATTCATTGCCAGAACCAAGTCGATGCTTTAGAAGCATTTCACAGGCAATTAAAAGCTACACCTTAACAAGTGTTTAAAAGGGAATGCCAAGAAGCAGCTTTGAAAAATAGAAAAATCGGATAAGTTGTCTAAAGGCAGCAGGTGCAGAAAGCACATTAAATGTGACTCTCCCTCTGCTGCACTTCTGTATCTAGAAGGAGAGCTATCCAAATAGTGAATCATCAAACAAGACACAAATAGGGATGGACGTATCTGCCAGTTTTCTCATTTTAAATTCATTTTTCTACTTTTCCACAGCAATCTTCATTTTAAAAAATTGTCATGGAAATTCATTATCATTTTCATGCACATTTCTTCCGATAAACACATTTTGTAGGCCATTAGGACTAATGTACACATTTCTACAAGCAGTATCCCTGAATATAGTGCATTTTTGTATATTATTTTCATAAATGGATGCATTTATAGGCAAGGTTTATCCTAGTAAATGCATGTTACCTGGCTGCAGAACTGTGTTAAAAAAAATGGAGAAGGGTAACTATCAATATGTGTTGACGCTAATGTTTCAAAAAGTGAAAATTCAGTAAGTCCACCTTTAAATGCCAAGTGTCTCAAATTTCTTTCCCATCCCTGGTTCCAATAACAGTTTTTGGACTACCTCTAGACCAGGGGTAGGGAACCTTCAGCCTATGGGCCCAACCTGGCCAAGCAGGCCTATTTATTTGTCTTTATTTTGGAGAAGATATGCTCATCCACCTCACACCTGACATCAGCTTCAAGGGAACTTCGAAGGAACAATCAGGAGCTTAAAGCAAATTCTCAATTGCTGCTTTGTTGGAACAATGGGTGCTCAAGGAAGGGGAAGCAGTTTCCACAAAATGGAAACTGTTTACGCCTCTCACTGCTGATCTTTGAAGCCACCCTGAGGCCTTTAAAAACAACAACAAAGGCTTCATTCTCAGTGACAGAGGGTGTTTGGGAACCCCACAGAGAATTTTGAGAGGTGGGCAAGAAAACCTGCCAGTCAATCATTGTCACGGCACTGTCAGGCACATTAAGGAATTAACTCTTCATTGTCGAAAGCACACTTACAAGGTAGGGAAAGGCATGTCCATCAGTCCTACGTATCTTAGAGGTTCCTAGGTGTGCATCCAATGAGGCAGTTGCCACAATAGAGAGGCCCCGGCTTATGTATCTCCCCCATCTGATCTGCCTGCAAGCAGGTGCAGACTCTGCCTGCATGTAGCCTTCTGCTCCTCCCTCTTCAATCCTATTCTGGTCCTGGGGGACTGTGGTGCAGGAGAGGTAGGGTGGAGGGTGTGTGGAAGCCCTCGACTCTACATCAGCCTGACCTATCTCTCCTTCCTCCTGAACCTTGTCTTCTCCTGCCTCTGCCTCTTCTCTCCTGGCTGCTACAGGTTCCCTCAGATCATCACCAATCCCATCTTCCAAGTCAGCCGCCAGTCATCCTTCTCCCAGTAGCCACTCATCAATATCCAGCCACCACTCCTCAGCATCCAGCCAGTCCCTGACATCCGTGTGCTGCCATAATGACATCATGTGACTGACATGTGGGTGGCTCTGGCCACCTGTCAAATTTGGTCCGTCAGGCTGATCCTGATAAGGATCTGGCCCACAACACCAAAAAAAGTCTCCAGCCCTCCTTTAAGTTATCACTATGTACCCTCACTTGAGGTAAATTTCAGGGAGAAAGGTCATGAGGTAATTCCTCCCATGGGATTCTTTCAGGTCCAGAAGCCTGGGCAACCATACTTGGGAGAAACACACACACACACACACACACACACACACACACACACACACACACTCATGGCTGCCACACAAACACCAGGATCAAAACCCCACCCCTGCCAAAATTCTGAAGCAATTCTGGAGAAATTCTGAAGTGCCCTGAGAATGAAGCAGAAATATGGAAGCCTCTTTCGCAGGGAATGACATCCTTTGTGAAACTGGAGGAGAGGTTTTGGCACTGCACTAATTTCAACCCCTGAAGAGCACAGTAAATTGGAACTCTATTAAAAGAAAAAGATTATACACATAGGCTTAATTCTGCACCGCGTTGTAGCAACAGCTCCTCGCAGATTATTGCATTAGCTGCCATTAACGTGCTCTAATGCACCTGTATAAATGCCGCACACTTACCACATTAAAGCAACATCTGTAAACCATTCCAAATTATGGAACTGTTAACGCAAGGCTGGAAGAGAACTGGGCTGTGCAGCAATATATTACAGCTGTTCTTACAGAGGGCATTTGAGTGCTCCCATTTACTAGGTAGCCCTGTTTTGAACTCTCTGGATAGGCCATTTATGTTCACTTCAGCTCATTAAAAGCCAATCCAAATACAATGAAGCAACTCTATAATTTCGCCACAGTTACCACATATATATGCTTTGAGGTCTGAGTATTATTACTGTGTTTTTGTAAGGGTTGCTGCTGGCTAACTCTATTAGTATCACAGCTTGGTACTTCACAAAGAGAAAGGAAAAATACAGGTCACAGTCCATTAGGAAGGAGGGGAATATGCCTGCCTATGTGTCACACCACCAGCTCACATTATGAGGGGCAATAAAATGTGGGGAAATGCACATTTTTAAAGAAGGTCTCTAAGAAGCACATGGCCAATTCTAAATTGAGTTGGGGAGAGTTCTTACATAAGGCTAAACTGTGGTTTGTTACACTATTGCTTCTTAAACGATTGTTTAGCTTTATGTGTGAAACTTGGCCATTCCATTCCAGATACTTACCAAGCTAAAAAGGCACATGAAGCTGGAAAAAAACACCACATGTTGGAGAAATAAGTCACTGTTTGTCTGACCATCTGTGGGACAACTTGTGCCTAACTCATGGCTTGTTAGACAAAACATGTCTTGAACTAACCATGGCATTAGCATTGCACGTGAACCATGTCCAGAGTAGAAAGAGATAGTTGTGTGGGGCAGAGCTGGACACAGTGACCATTCAAACACAACCCTTCTTCTCAAATAGTTTGATGTTCTCTGTGGTAAGTGGCTGTTTTCAGGTTAAGCCGGGAAACAGAATACATAAGAGCTGCCCAGGAGCAAAGACAGTTACCCTTCAACCATGGACTTCAGTCTTGCTTAATACAAATATAATACTTAACCATGGCTACTCCTATCATACAGTGAATTCAGTTTGGAATACCAAACTAAGCTCTGCCCCTACACAGCGCTGCCTTCATTGTGTGCTTGTAGGACGACACCATTGAAACCTGTTTGCCACCTTTCAAATAGATGTGCTGGAGAAGCAGGGAAGCTGCCTTAACTGTGGTTTTATTTGGTGAAAATGTAACACCATGGTTAATGCAAACCATTGCTTACAAACCAAGTTCAAATCATGGTTTCACTTCCAGGCTTGTGGCCAATTCTCAGGCGTGCTTGGGTGTTCAGATGTAATGCTTAACAGCAGTTAATGTACACAAATCAAGGTTTAATGGCATTTCTGCACAGGACCTGTGTTTGGACATTTTGAGTTCTGAGGCTTCAATGTAGAAATCCAAAGTATTCATTATCTCTGCACAAGCCACCATCACCAGTCAGTTGGAGTCAGTGCAATCTTCACTGCAAAATATCCATCCATTTCAGTCCTAGTCAATGTTAATTTTCTTAAAATATATAATAATTCACTGTCGGGAGTATACCTCACAGCCTTTATTTTTCATCTAGGAATCAGGAGAGTCTAAATTATGCTGTCAAATGCACGGAAAAAATGCAGTATTATCTTGACATAAGTGACTTAATTAATCTAGTTCATTTCACAACTGCATTAATCATCCTTTTAAGCACTTTATTAGAAAAAGAGAGAGAGGAAATGCCTCTTTGGGGGAAGATCTATACTGACGCAAATGATAACAATTGTGGGTGGGTGCTTTTTCTTGAATTGTGACATTCATTACCTTGCTGAAGTTGATGCTGTGCCGTTAAGGACACACTGAGCATTTAGGTTGAAATGTGAAACTAGTATGGTCCTAAAGCCATTAGAGCAGCCTTTCTCAACTTGTGGGTCCCCAGATGTTGTTGTACTACAACTCCCATCAGCCCTAGCTAGCAAGGCCAGAGCTCAGGGATGATGTGAGTTGTAGTCCAACAACATCTGGGGACCCACAGGTTGAGAACTGCTGCTTTAGAGAAACCTGAAGCTTGGACAGGAGACGTCATGCAGCCAGAGACTTCACAGCCATCATCTTACACAGTCAAACCGAGCAGGGACTGAACACTGAATCCTGAAGCAAAGCACAGGGGCTTCACACAGCCCTATCATGTATCCTTACTCAAAATGAAGTCCTGCATAGTTCAGTGGCATTTAGGGAACAATCCAATGCCCTTGGGAAGGGCAGTGGTGGAGCTGTTCCACTGTCAGCACCCCTGTATCCAGCAATAACTTACCAGACTTCTTGGGTCTATAGGTCCAGAGCCTGGACCCTCATGGGTACCTTCCCCTGAAAAACCAGATGGCTCCCATTGCACATCACCAGTCCAGCAGCATTGGGAACACATCAGGAGAAAGGCTATGGAAAGATGTTAGAGTGCCTGTCTTCAGGCCAGAGGGCTGGCCCTTTAAAGACCTGAAGTTCGCACAAGGGGGTGGAGCTTAGAGGAGGTAGTATGGAGACAAAGGCATGAAGGGCCTTAGTTGGCTTCTAGCCTTAGCTGGAGCAGGTTGCTCACCTGGAGCTGTCCATGGTCCAGCAACCTTTGCCAGCCTTGCTACCTTCCCTGTGGGTTCCAGCATCAGACCAGAACATGACAGAGATGCTGTAGTTGTTCCTCTCCACTGGTGGACAGCGAAGTTAGCTGCTGGAGGCCTCCTCACTGCAGCTGCTACCACCAGATGTGCAACTAAGTAATTTTTGATCCTCAACTCAATAGTCTTGTGCATTCCTTTACTAGTGACACACACACACACACACACACACACACACACACACACACAAAAACTTAACCATTCTCTGCTCCCTGTTCCCCCTCCATGCTTTGCAACTGCTTCTATATTCCAGATATATTACACCGGGGGGAGGGAAGGGGGAAAGGTTTCCAACCCTGATAACAACACAAAATATTCTGAGCATGTGCAGCTTCACGTTTTAAATCATGGCACCATGATGACTGAAATCAGAACATGGGCTTTGTATTTGTTGCCCCCACGTTGACGAAAATAAGCACTATTCTGCTGTAGAAAAAAATAATGATAATAAGCAGATAATAAAATGAGGGTTAAGGAAGCATAAGAACAATGGAGACTGGTTCACTGGGCAAATGGGGCACTGCCCTACAAACCACTGTCTGTTCTCCGGCAGTCTCCATCTGCCTACCTTCTTCCTTACAACCAGTTCAGGTGGTGATTCTGGCTGTCAGCTTCCTCCTCACTGGAACGAGTTAGCTCTGCCTATTATTGGCCCTGGCTCCACCTAGTCTTGGGCTTGCCGCTTTCTACCACACCGGTTCCAATAGGCACCAGCCACCATTGCATAGGAAGCTTCCTTGTACTAAATCTCATCATTGGTGCATTGGTTCATCTAAAGTCTCTACTGTTGGCACTGAGTGGTGGCAATTTTTTCATGCAGGTATATTTTCCAGTCTTACAAGGAGAGGCCAAGAAGTGGACCTTTTGCTGGCAAAGGATACGCTCTAGCATTGAGCTACAGGGCTTTCCATCTGTAACTTCCAGGAAAGCATGCATAGGATTTGCAAGTCTTACAGACCAAGCTTCTGCATGTTTATTCAGAATTAAGCTTTGGTTGATGGGAATTATCCCAGGTAAATACATACAAGGTTGCTGCCTTAATCTATTTGCAAGTGGTATTGTAATCATATTCTTTTGCAAAGAATATACATATGCATGATAACAAATTGTCAATTTTGTAAAAGCGTGGAAATAAAGGGTCAGATGTACATCCTGTTTAATTAGACACACACAGCCCCTGCTATTAATAGACAATTTCCTTTCTTTAAAATAAAACAGTGTTTTCTTCAAGATCGCCTGTTCATTCACATCCTGATATTGATTCTGAAATTGTTGTTCCTAACCGTTTTGTGGCCTGCTGAGATTCTCCCCCCCCCCCTTTAAACCATAACACTTCGCTAATAATAAACTGGACTTAAAAGACCAATTATATCTGAAGGTTGTATTAAAGAGAGGGCAAGATAGAGATGGAAGACTTGAGTGAGTTAGATGGCCCACCCACCTCCCACTTGTAGAAATATGCTAAGAGGCAATAAAGAGGATTTGCCATAATAATAAAACTGGAAACTGTGAAAGATCGAAGATGATTCTTTCACATGCCATAAAATGTACAAGCCAATAAAAAGCAGACATTTCCCAGGAACTTGACAACTGAGGCAATAAAAAAATAAATAGAGGAGAGAAAAAAAATCCAAATAAGCTTTAATCAAAGCTACTCCATGGAGGAAACGTCTTCTGGTTCATTTCAAGCAAGTAGGAATTGCCCTTCCTTTATGTGGTGTTAGTGGTGTTACAGTTGTGATACTGCCATTAACTTGGTCTTAGTTCAGGCTGGCCTTTGACTGGGAAAAGGACAGCAAGTGACTTCTACCAAACTATTATAATTATAATTATGATAATGATCACCACCATCGGCAAGAATATAAATATATACACAAAACACTCAAACCTCTCTATTATTATTATTATTATTATTATTATTATTCCTTTATCAGTCACGATATACAAAAGAAAAAAACTCAGAGTGACTTGACAAGATAAAGTACAACAATTTAAATTAATTTAAAAACTAAGGGGGCAAATCAAAATAAGAATGTTGAATTCAGATTCATCAAAGATCAGGAGCAATCTTATTGCTTGAAGATAACTGATCTCATTTAGGTGTTAGTTTTTATTTTAAACAGGATTGCATCCCACATGATTGCAAGGGAGAAAAGCGAAAAGTCTGGACAATTTGTATCTGTATTTACCACATACTAATTTTTAGTGTGACTCTTGCAAGAGCACTTACAGTGAAAAATATCTCGTTTAATTGTACAGGTTATAAAGACATAAACAAAGAGTGGTGTTTTCAAATGGATATTTTTTCTTTATACAGAAAATAAGACAACATTACAGCAACATTGTCCTAGCAATGATTGCCCAGTGTAAATGGACTCATCCCAAATATGCCCATAGTTCAGATTATACTATGCAGTCATACTTTATTCACTTTCTTATTCTGTCTTTCATTGTAGGGATTTTACCATAGGGACTGAATGCACCTGTATAAGCCTACCTGTGACTTAACATCTATTTCAGAGGCCCTACTGAGACGCCCACCTGTAAAATCTGCTAGGCTGGCAGGGCCTTCTCTGGGGTGGCTCCTTACCAGTGACGTGTGATCCTAAGGGAAGTTAAGCAGGTGTCTCCTTTAGACAAGGTCTAGAATGGCCTTTGGAGCTTAAATTGGGATGCTGGATAAGAGGAGGCTATTTTCCTGGCCTACTTTTGGTCAACTTTATTGTTTAAATTTAATAGGTTCCATTGCTGTATTAACTGTTTTGAATATTTTTTTACAGGCTGCACATCAGCTCTGGCCGGCAATTGTTCTAAAGAGGGATAAAAAGGTAAAGGTACCCCTGACCATTAGGTCCAGTTGTGGCTGACTCTGGGGTTGCGGCGCTCATCTTGCTTTATTGGCCGAGGGAGCCGGCGTACAGCTTCCGGGTCATGTGGCCAGCATGACAAAGCCGCTTCTGGTGAACCAGAGCAGCACATGGAAACGCTGTTTATCTTCCCGCCAGAGTGGTACCTATTTATCTACTTGCACTTTGATGTGCTTTCGAACTGCTAGGTTGGCAGGTGCAGGGACCAAGCAACGGGAGCTCACCCCGTCACGGGGATTCGAACTGCCGACCTTCTGATCGGCAAGTCCTCGGCTCTGTGGTTTAATCCACAGCGCCACCCGTGTCCCTTCTAAAGAGGGATACAGATGTCTTAAAAAAATGAATAAAACAAAAAAGTAAGTATGAGGTCTTAATCTTCCTTACAGTGTAATCACAGAATCAGAAGGGAACGTGGGGGTCATCTAGTAAAACTCTCTGCATTGCAGGAATCTTTTGCCCAACATGGGGCTTGAACCCAGGACCCTGAAATTGAGAATCTCATGATCTACTCACTGAGCTATCCTCCCAATCAGACTTCATTCAGACTTGAGCGAGACTTACTTCCAGGTAAGTGTGGACAAGACTGCAGCTTAGGCAGTCAAATCCTGTCTGTTTTCTACAGATTGCCGTCTGGGGCTCATCACTTAGTAACTGTGGATGCTCCTGTCTTAGGCACACTTTACAGTGATAAATATTTCTGGAGGTTTTCCCCCTGTTTCCACTGATGTAATTTATGAGTGCAAACACAGCTTTTGTATGAAGGTATCGCAGGCACCTTATTACACAAGGGAGCCAGGCAAAGGTGCAAAAAAGGATAAATCAAAGCAGAGTGATTTGGCTTCAATTCATATTTCTGACACGTGCTCCCAGGTTTCTGAGTCGGCGAAATTGCATAAATCTGAGTTTGTCTGCAACTCCGTTTGGCCTTAGGTTAACTGGTTGCTAAGTAGTTTTGCCCTTTGTCATGGCTAGCCTGGGTTATTACTCAAATGTTTGCTCCAGGCTGATCCCCAGGGTAAAACGTAAAATGTTTTGTATCCCGGCTCAAATATTTGAGGAGCGTCTGAGTTATTTGGCAGTCAATTAAGTGGAGGTAAAAAGTCTAGTGAAGACATACCCTAAGGACATTTACATGATGGATGAAACTTGAGCAACTGTGCGGGGTGTCAATCACGCCTGGAGTTGCTTTTGATTGTTGTTGCTCTGTGTGCAAAATCGTTATTGGATACAAATGCCTTTGTAGTGACTAAGGTTACAGGGATTCCCCACTCTCTTACGTCCAGACCACTACATTCACTGGAGCAAGGAAGACCAACCAGGACTTGCAGGGCCCTGGCGGGACTGACCACTGATGCCTGCTGGATGGTCCCCTTTGAAAATAAATGCCCAGGGCCGGGAGACACCATGTTAATTTACCACAATGCCCTGGAATGAGGCAATGTTGCAGGGGGAGGGGGCTGTGGGAAATAAAGAGGGTGGCTTCTGGGCCTAGCTGTCTGCTGCTGCTGCCACCAGTTAGGCTAGAGGAGCCCCCCCCCCCAATGTAGGAGGGCTTGCTGGAAGACACTTAGCCAAGAGTCCACTCAAATTTGGAGCCGGTCCTGGAAGCTGGTCACATCGTGCCAACTTGGAATGAAATATTGTAGGGGCCCAGATAAGCCCCACCCTGCATAATCGATCACATGATACAGTGCATGTACAACATTTGAATGACAATGCCCATCAACTTTGTGGGAGCCCGGGCCCCTCAAATATTTAATTGTGGAGGCTGAGGCCCAACAGCCCTTGGAGTTGGCTCCTTTGCATCCTAGGCACCAGACCAGAAGGGCAAAAATAGATACAGTGGTACCTCAGGATGCGAAAGGGATCCGTTCCGGAGCCCCATTCGCATCCTGAAGCGAACGCAACCCGCGACTGCACATCTGCGGGTCGCAATTTGTCGCTTCCGCGCATGTGCGTGACGTCATTTTGAGCGTCTGCACATGCGGGAGTGGCAAAACCCAGAAGTAACATGCTCCGTTACTTCCGGGTCGCCACCATAGCTGTCAACTGTTTCCCCTTTTTTAAGGGAAATCCCCTTATTCTGAATAGGATTCCTCGCAAGAAAAGGGAAAAGTTGACAGCTATGGTCGCCGCGGAGCACAACCTGAAAAGGCTTAACCTGAAGCGACTTCAACCTGAGGCATGACTGTATTGGGAGAGGAGATACTTATCTCATTGAGCCTAGTCACTCCATGGAGGGAAAAGTCCTGCTCTTCTGCTGCAGGAAATGGAGATGGACAACTTTAAGGCTCCTGGGAAGAGGAAGCCAACATGGTGCCCTCCATGTGCCTATTGGGAGCAATGAACATGATGGTGAATTCTTGTCCTGATGGCTTAAAAACACACACAAACCGATGTGAATATGTGGAGAATTGCATTTAAGATTGGGGAAATGGGACACAGAAATTGAAATGGGCAGGTCCACCCTTCCCCAATCTCAGCAGGGATCCTTGTAATTAGTGACTCAAGCTACGATACCTTGTGTAGCTGCTTCCCCTTCCTGAGCTAGCCCAAGAGGATCTTTCAAAATAAGTAATCAGATGAAAATCTGCTTGTTTGCAAAACTGTGCTGTGGGAACTGCCTTAGGCCAGAACCCTGTCCCCCTACTGCTCTCCCTGGACAATGGTCCTGAAGATTTTGTTAGATTCCTATCAAAAATAACACAGAAACATCAATGCAAGTATAGCAGTCTCCGATTGGAGACAGTACAAGGAGAAAGTGCATGCAGAGTCCTTTGAAAGAAGATGGAATCACAACTATCAGTGTTTTGGCTGGGAAGGTCAGATGGAGGGGGAGGGGGCTGAGTTTATCTGTTCTGCCTCTGAAACAGTTGATCAATGGGATACTTGTTTTGGGGGGCACAGGGCTTGGCATGTGCAGTTCTGGCAGCCAGATCAGAGAGGTGAACCATGAGCATAGCACATGTTTATTAGCACAAATGGTTCTGAATTCAGGGCAGCTGTGTCCAGGGCAGCTGTCTACCAGCTCCATCTGATACGCCGGCTGCCCACACTACCTGCCCACACACTTTCTTGCCAGACTGGTGCATGCTCTGGTTATCTCCCACTTTGAGAGCTGTCCATGAGCTGCCCATGGAGGCGCAGGTCCAGGGCAGCTGTCCACCAACTCCATCTGGTATGCTGGCTGAGACCCTACCAGCCCGCGGACTGTCTTGCCAGAGTGGTGCATGCTCTGGTTATCTCCCGCTTGGACTACTGCAATGCGCTCTGCGTGGGGCTACCTTTGAAGGTGACCCGGAAACTACAACTAATTCAGAATGCTGCAGCTAGACTGGTGTCTGGGAGTGGCCACCGAGATCACATAACACCGGACCTGAAAGACCTACATTGGCTCCCAGTACATTTCCAAGCACAATTCAAAGTGTTGGTGCTGACCTTAAAAGCCCTAAACGGCCTTGGCCCTGTATAACTGAAGGAGCTTCTCCACCCCCATCATTCAGCCCAGACACTGAGGTCCAGCGCCAAGGGCCTTCTGGAGGTTCCCTTGCTGCGAGAAGTGAAGTTAGCAGGATCCAGGCAGAGGGCCTTCTCAGCAGTGGCACCCTCCTTGTGAAATACCCTCCCATCAGATGTCAAGGAGATAAAGAACTACAAAACTTTTAGAAGACATCTGAAGGCAGCCATGTTTAGGGAAGTTTTTAATGTTTGATGTTTTACTATGTTTTTATATGTGCTGCTATTTCAAGGGAGAAATAGTTAACCACTTCCAGCACTCCGTGGCCAAGGGGGCAGTGAGTAGGTGGCTCACAAGCTTCTTGGGTGTCTGGGGAAAATCTAAAGGGCATCAAAGTGCCCTCTGGCATGTTGGTGACCCCTGGTTATCACCCTGGTGATCAGTTAATTTAATAGATTTCCTTGTTTGTTTGTTTTGTAAAGGGTACACAATATGAGAGGATTCTGTACACAAAGTATTTACATTTTCTGCACCCAAAGAACTTCAGAAAGCCAGTTCCACAACATTTTCATTTAATTCTCATCCTGTGTGTTACATTTAATGGTGGGCCCTCTTTGGTAACATTTGGTAACCAAAGGCAGTGGAATTAACATGTTCTTCTTTATTTGATGTGGCTGACAATTTTCTGCAAATAAAAATGTTAGAAGTGTCAAATCAAAATATGTACTTCAAAAACAAAATGACAAAAATTGCATTGCTCTCTTTTTTTAATCAGCTATAAAAATATCTCTGGGTGTTAATGATAATTCTCACATTTTCCTAACTTGGTTTTGTTGCGGAAAGAACGATTGAGTTTTTATAGGCAAGGCTTACTCATATCAAGGCATCTATACAAGTGATATATCTGTCTTATGTAAATTGTCCTACATGCATGCAAACAGCTTCTGTACATGTGTCATTCTCTGGATCGAGAAGTTGAGCAAACATCACATTTATATTCAAATAGACAATAAATGTGTACCCACCCACATACGAACACAGTCTGTCTGCCCGCATTGCTGGGAATAGGATGCCTGCTCTGATGTGTATTCAAATGTATGTGCCAGTCCACATTCTCATATAACTTGGTTGACATCTGTTTGTCTCAAAAGACAATGGAGTGGGCTTCCAGGGGTGAAGTCAAACTGCTGTGTTAGCAGCACCAAAGTGACGTCCCTGGGGTGCAAGCCTGGATAGTGTGTATGGAGGTCCTGGGTTGTCTAGATGACAAGATCATTCACTGATTTCTGTGGAATGGTCTCACTTCCATCCCTGGGTACCTGTGAAGATAGCTTTGCAATATGAACCACGAAATTATCTACCCAGACACAGTGGTACCTCTGGTTACATACTTAATTCATTCCGGAGGTGCGTTCTTAACCTGAAACTGTTCCTAACCTGAAGCACCACTTTAGCTAATGGGGCTTCCGCTGCTGCTGCACCGCCGCCAAACGATTTCTGTTCTCATCCTGAAGCAAAGTTCTTAACCCGAGGTACTATTTCTGGGTTAGCGGAGTCTGTAACCTGAAGCGTATATAACCTGAAGCATATGTAATCCAAGGTACCACTGTAATGAGAAGGGTTTGTCTACCCTAGGGGTAAGGAACCCTTTTGGCTTCACAGATCAGATCCTTATCAGTGTAGCAGCCACAGGCCTTATTTGGGGGGGCTGGCATCACAGAGGCATCCAGTGTGAGGTGCTTTGACGCCCCAAAGTTGGGACAGCAAAGCACGTTAAAAGGTACTGCTAAAACAAAGGGGTTTTTTTGTCCTCCATTTTAGCAGAGGACTTGATACAACAGTGGCACACCACGAGGCCTTAAATTTCAGAGGTGCCCTTCGTGACCCCCAAAATTGGCACCCCCACCTTTCACTCTCCATTCTAAATAATAGTTGTGGCATCCCCTGTGGTGCTCCAATGCTCCGCGCCCAGTGTGACCGAACAGTGCTCCTAACTGGTCTGGCTCTGCCTCTGCATGCAAACCCGCCTCCTAAAGGAGCCTTGCACCAGAATCCTCAAATATAATGAATACCCCACCACACACAAGGAAGGGGTTTGCATTGGAATCTCCTCCTAAAATGGAGGGTTCCCCTCTTTATTTTAGCAGAGGTTTCCAAATCTCTATCTAAATCAGGAACCAAGGTACCACTGTATAGGCCTGTTTCCTCGTGGGAACAGGCACACTCAGTCAAAACATGATTTAATCCCAACCTCCCACCTGTTGACATCATGAGTGACATCAGATGGCGAGCAGATGGGCATGGTTTGGGGGAAATGGACTGCCTGGTCAGCCAAGATTGCCCCACAGACCAGTGGCTCCACATCCATTGCTCTATCCTTTTGATCTTTCTCTTTCTCCTTCCTTCCACTGCCACACTCCGCCATTCCATTCTCAGCTCTTTCTGTCCTTCAGTCTACTCAGTTCTCATTGGGGTGTTGTTGTTTTTTTTTGGGGGGGGGGGTTCCAAATGGTGAAAAGGCAGGTTACAATTATTATTATTATTATTACAAATAAATAACTCTTGGGGGTGGAGGCAGAAACAGAAAGCATTTTTTTTCTACTGCCGTTTCAGAAATCCATTGCATATCCATTTCTTCCTGCTGTGGACTCTTATTGCTTCTTGTAGTCTTAAGCAGTTCAGATAGATGACGTTCAGGGTAATTAAGCTACTGATCACTCTATCCATTTCCCAGTAAAGCATTGGCTTTGGTTAGGCTGCTACTTCTTTGAAGCAATCCAATATTCTTGGAAGTCATGTTTTTATCCCAACTGCTAATAAGGGGCACCCATTCCTCCCCCTGCAATCCTCCCCCCACTGCCTCGCCACGTACTAAGGTTATTAACATGCTTCCATAACTCTTCCTTTATTAGCTACTTAATACTAATAGCATTCTGTTGCTCCATTTATTGAACACTCGTCTAGCGACGGAACATAACAACCAGGAACAAGAAGAGTTTATTGGGAGTGCATCAATTACATTTGTGGGAGAGAGAGAGAGAGAGAATTTCTCCCCCTTTTCATCTGATTTCAGTAGTTAAATGCATAAGTGAACAATGGAGAAGAAATTAATGCTGCTGAAAATTGTTTCGCTTCAGCCAGGCAGGCTCCTGGGTTACTGCAAATATTTATCTACCAAGGCATATATTTTGCCATACACAGCTAAATAAAATGAGGAGTTGCTATCATTTTATAGTTGCAAAAAATATCATTTAACTCAAGTCACTGTTTTCTCAAGTCCAACACCCACTGTTCAGGTTTTGCTTTGTTTTGAGATCTCAGGTTTTGTTGCTTTTGAACGGATATATTCTGTGCTTTCAGTCAAGTACTTTCAGGGGGTGGAGAGACTCTGAAAGGTAAATTTAGCCATTTCTTGCTAACAACCCCCTCCACACACACACACACACACACATTGAATTGTGTTTATGGAATAGTTAGGGTTTTTTTCTGCTGGTGTTTAGAGCTGGTTCATGTGCTGTGGTTTCTGATGAATCATGGAAGTTGGAGGGAGGGAGACCTGTGAACTACCAGTACACATTCTCACCCAACTGAGAATGTGTCTTCTCAGTATTTAATCTTCCAAGATGACTGAATGGATATGTCGGGAGTTTTTCTCAGCAAGATGGCCAGAGGTATGGTGGACACTACCACCATCTTGAAATGTCCTCTCTTAAGCACTCTTTTAAGCAGATGGTCCAAGGACAGTTTCATTTACCCTCGCTAGATTCAACATGCTGCCATCTGCCTTTTTGCAGGGCAGATTTCAGGGTAAGCCATACGCGGAACGAGTCTGCCCCTGCGGCTTGATGGAGGTAGAAACTGTCTCTCATGCCTTTTTATGCTGCCATTTCTACGGGGATATACGCTCGGTATTTATTACCGCTGCTATGCAAAAATTTCCAAATGAATCTGAACTTCAGTGTCTAAAATCCCTGGTAGAGGACAAGGATCCTGAGATCACGTTAAGGGTAGCCAAATTCTGTGTGATTGCCATAAAACTTAGGGAACAAGCTGTGCTATCATAATGATTAAGGTTTTAAATGATAATTTTAGGTTATATGTTAATGACTAAGTTTTAATTTATATATATTTTTAACTGTTGCTATATCTGTATTGTCCCTGTTTTACCTAATTGCAAATTCAAATGTATCCCTATAGTGTTTTATGACTTCCTTGATAATGTATGTGGGCTGGAACTGATCTGTGACCGAAAGAATAAATTCATTCATTCAAGGACAGTAAAATGCCTGATGAGGAGTAGGAGAAGGTGTTGTTGTTGTTGTTTGAAACATCAGTATGGTGGCTGGCCTCCATAAGGTCCAAGAACAAGCTGCCTCACTCAGTGCTAAGCAAGTCACCTCACTTTTACAACCATCCCACAGTCACTGAGAGCCAACTCAAATGAGCAGAAATGGAATGCTGTGCTGACATTCCTAGACTGTTACACCTCAGGCTGTAGATAGGGAAATGAATGTATTGAATGTTCTTCTATATTAAAAAGAAAACAAAACCCAACTGTATGTGGTAGACTAGCATGTCAGCAAAAAACATAAGTAGTTCTTTTTCTAAAGCTACTAAATTTGGAATGAAATGGTTTTTTTTATTATCACTAAGAAGTATTTGAATAGCCATCTTCATACCTCATGATGCCTGGACAGTTTTATCCTAAGTATCTTCTACTTCATTAACGGTGTTGTGTTCTGATCCATGTATACGATGCACTTTTTAATGCCAATAAAGGAGACTGATTGATTGAAATACATGAAAAGTAAGTTCCCCACCTGATGTCTGAGGTGTAGCAGTATATGAAGAGTATTCTTGTCTCTAGTAAAATGGACTATATGTACCCTTGGATCAGCTGTCAGTAAGCTGGTGCCCTCCAGATGTTGTTGGACTATAATTCCCATCAGCCTCAAACTTCACCAGCTGGGGCTTATGGGAGTTGTAGTACAACATCTGGAGGACACCCACTTGCTGAAGACTGCCTTTGACTCTCTTTTCTATATTCTTGTGATCTGGGATTTCAGAACTAATATTTGAATTGTAAAGGTAATGGGAAGCATGGTCTTCCCCTGTTATCTTTATAACGAAAAACTAGGATGCAATGTTACAGTGGTACCTCGGGTTACAGACACTTCAGGTTACAGATGGTTCAGGTTACAGACTCTGCTTACCCAGAAATAGTACCTCGGGTTAAGAACTTTGCTTCAGGATGAGAACAGAAATCGCACAGTGGCGGTGGGAGGCCCCATTAGCTAAAGTGGTACCTCAGGTTAAGAACAGTTTCAGGTTAAGGACGGACCTCCGTAACGAATTAAGTTCTTAACTCGAGGTACCACTGTATTTTGCTGTCAGATTGTTTGCTCTTTGTAGTTTTACATTGTAAATATTCATTCATTTATTTTTTTAAGAAATATATATTGGAGAGGAAATTCACTATAAACAAATGCCCCTCAGAGGAAGAGTAATCAGCACCTGACTCCACCATTCAGGCAAGGAGCACATGCTTCTGAAGTGCATCATCTTTTCAAATGCTCAAGGCCACATTCTTCACGCACATACCATCCTGTAAGTTCCAGGAAGAATCAAAGGGAGTTTGCAGCCCCGTTATATTTCTGCTGGTTCTCAGCTAAGAGGCAGGGCATGTACAGGCGGCTGGCCTACACTGATCTTTCAATCCCAAGTTGAGCTCAGGCATCTGCCCCTTTCATGCATTACTCGTGTGAAGGGCTACAGTCTATGAAATGGGGCTGTAGCCGTAAGCCCTGTGCCAGACAACCTGCACTTCCTCCAAGCCCCAACCTTGCCTCCCACACATTCAGGTGAGCATCTGAGGCAGAGAAGCCTTCATACACAAACTTCCACGTGGGAGGCTTCTCTGTGTTCCACACCTAATTGTGCAATGTTCAAGGATCTGGAGGAACCAACTTTTGTCTAAGTTCATATTGGCATGTTCTTCCTTCCCACAAGGTGTATATGCAAATGTATGGAAGGAGGCGTCAGGATCCACACCCTGGTAAGAGCTATGGGAGAGGGCTTCTGCACGGAAGCAGCATCAGTTTGCCTTGTGCCTGGATAGTGGGAACTGTCCCAGGTCCTTTACAGCCAGACCCAAGTCTGGCCACTGTCCCGGAACCTGTACTTGATAACCTG
Organism: Podarcis muralis; assembly: GCF_964188315.1. Classification (NCBI taxonomy): domain Eukaryota; kingdom Metazoa; phylum Chordata; class Lepidosauria; order Squamata; family Lacertidae; genus Podarcis; species Podarcis muralis. The sequence continues at coordinate 16,953,822 of NC_135666.1, forward strand.
CTAGTAAAAGGTAAAGGTACCCCTGCCCGTACGGGCCAGTCTTGACAGACTCTAGGGTTGTGCGCCCATCTCACTCAAGAGGCCGGGGGCCAGCGCTGTCCGGAGACACTTCCGGGTCACGTGGCCAGCGTGACAAGCTGCATCTGGCGAGCCAGAGCCGCACACGGAAACACCGTTTACCTTCCCGCCAGTAAGCGGTCCCTATTTATCTACTTGCACCCGGGGGTGCTTTCGAACTGCTAGGTTGGCAGGCGCTGGGACCAAACAACGGGAGCGCACCCCGCCGCGGGGATTCGAACCGTCGACCTTTCGATCGGCAAGTCCTAGGTGCTGAGGCTTTTACCCGCAGCGCCACCCGCGTCCCATCGCTACTCCCTATTAAACCACTGATAACCTGCTACTCCCTATTAAACCACTGAGACTCTTGGGCTTGCCGATCAGAAGGTCGGCGGTTCGAATCCCCGTGACAAGGTGAGCTCCCATTGCTCAGTCCCAGCTCCTGCCAACCTAGCATTTCGAAAGCACTCCAGTGCAAGAAGATAAATAGGTACTGCTGCAGCAGAAAGGTAAAATGCATTTCCATGCACTCTGGCTTCTGTCACGGTGTTCTGTTGAGCCAGAAGCGGTTTAGTCCTGCTGGCCACATGACCCAGAAAGCTGTCTGTGGACAAACACTGGCTCCCTCGGCCTGAAAGTGAGATGAGCGTGGCAACTCCATAGTCACCTTTGACTGGACTTAACCATCCAGGGGTCCTTTACCTTTACCTTTTTACTCCCTATTAAGCTCTCTTGACAGTGAGTGCCCCTCATGCCTCATTCAGCACCCTGCAGGCTTATAGATCAACCAGAACAGAGCAAGCAAGCTGATTGCATGTACTCAAACCGCAGGAGATTCTGTTTTGATGAAATGCAAATTAAGATTAAATTCCTACATGTCTGGCTTGGGCGAATGGTCTTCTTGTGGTTTCTTTTTTGAGAATAAGTCATTCATTTGGGCTGCTGGTTCAATCACAGTTCATTTGGCCTTGCCAAGCAGAGACAAAAATTTCATTGGGAGAGGGGTTTTTTATATAGAAGTACAATGGAGTATGAATTAGGCAGACGTACCCTAGCCTACTCCCCTCTTGTTCTATTCTGGTCTCCCTTGAAAGGGAGATAAAAGGAGGGGGGGATGTTACTGCAATAACTGGTGGTTCACATTCTTAGTTGGTTGGGGTGTATATTGTAGAGGCTCATCCTTTCCCGATTTTGTTGAATCTTTCCTCCAACAACACTTGTTGCATACACACAGATGTGATACTTGAAAATATGAGTCGAAGAGTTCACAGCCCAAGGTACCATGCACATGGGATTACGTGGTGCAACTGTGGTAATATTCTGACACCTACCTGTGTCAGAAATGCCAGCTGGTTTAGAAGCACAATGGCTAATGGGCCATTTCATTGCATGGCTTCAAGGAGGTTGGGAGAGGTGGGTCAACGCTACGGTTAATATTTCCAACCTGGTGTTGTCATATGACATACTATGGGGTGCTCTCCATACTTGCCAACCCTGCTTATCCCCCACCCTATGCCAACCTCTCAACCCCCTTGCCAACCCCTTCCTTTACACCTCACCCAGACCCTCCACCCCCACAGCTCCTATTGGCTATGAAAACAGCAGCATGGTGACTTTTTCTTTTACCAAAATATTATACAGTCATACCTCGGGTTAAATATGCTTCGAGTTGAGCACGTTCAAGTTGCGCTCCTCGGCAACCCGGAAGTAATGGAGCACATTACTTCCAGGTTTCACCGCATGCGCAGACACTCAAAATGACGTCATGCGCGTGCGTAGAAGTGGTGAAAAGTGACGCGTGTGTGTGCAGGTGCGCCGCCGCTAGTTATGTTTACCTCTAGATACGAATGGGGCTCCGGAACGGATCCTGTTCGTATCTAGAGGTACCACTGTATAGATAGATATCAAAGGAATACCAAAGTGCTCACTAATCTCCATTAGCCACATTAAGAGACAATATCTATTGGCCACCTTAAATTTCACTGTGGTAGCACAGAATTCTTCCACCCTGCCGATAGATACAGAGTGTGGAGAGTCCTCAAATATATAGCCTTAAGGGGCAGTTAATTCAAGTGTGTGGGTTTGACCCCCCCCCCCCTTTTATCAAGGCACTGCCTGCGTCAAGTTTTAAAATAATATCCGACAGAATTGTCTAAAAATATTAACACTGCCGCTGCTTCATAATTGTCCTTTCATGGCCTTGCGCTGCACGGGTTGTAGTGGTTCTCTTTTGAAACATTCACAAGTAGAGAAGGCATATATTTTCCATCTCATTCGGCTGCCTTAATTTGTTTCCTTCTTTAGGTGTTAAGTGCAATAGCTGCTGGAAATATTCAAATGAGTCCGGTGACCTTGTTAGAAAGGAACATTCACCACCTCCCCTGCTGGGACTACTGTACTCTGCAGAACCAAATATTGCTTCAGTTAACACCCTGACAACTAGCTTAAGTGTGTGTGTGTGTGTGTGTGTGTGTGTGTGTGTGTAGAAGCCCATACCTATTTTTATCACTTACGGCTTGTGACCTCGTGTGAGCTGACCTATATTGTTCCCTGATATAAGAGTGTTCTTGGATAGCTGAGCTGTACACTTGCCTAGTTATTCACATGCAACATTCAACAAGTGTACAGTGTGTGTACCTGTGCACATAATAGCTGAGATGCACAAATGAACAAGCATACAGTCCTTTCGCACAAGTGCTTGCACATGTGTGGAAGCAGCTTCTACCTGCATTTATAAATTATATTTATATTTATTTATAACTTTCCCAAAATTTCAATATATAGTGGTACCTCTAGTTGCAGACTTAATCCATTTCAGGGTGTCGTTCGCACTCCGAAAAGTCCGCAACTAGAGCGCCTTTTCTGCACATGTGCACGGTGCGATCGAGCGCTTCTGCACATGCACAAAGCACGCAGATCGCTTCCGGGTTTGCCGCATTCGTAAGCTGAAAGTCCATAAGAAGAGCGGAACGCAACACAAGGTATGAGTGTATACAAATTGTGAATATTTTTGTCTATCTAATCATTACCTCTAGACTTCCCATCCCTCCATGGCTTCCATTGTTACACTGCATATTTTCTTTTAACCACCCACTTAGACTCTAAACAATATCCTAGTTTTTAATTTCTGCTGCTCGTACATCAAATCCTACTTGTAGATCTATCTTGTTCCTCTTTAAATAATCTACAAGTACCTGTGTTCAGTGCGATGCTAAGCATTGGATTCTCATAGGACCATATGAAATGTGTGTCTTTCATTCATTTTAAGAAGCAGTGCTAATGCAGGAAAACACCACAGCCAATTGCCCTGTTCACTTCAACCTTATCTCAACTTCCACAAAGAAGTAATCAAAAAAGAGCCACCATGACTGTAGACCAGGCCTCAGATATAGCAGACTACCACAGATGTGTGTCCTCTGGATATTTTGGATGATAGCTCCATTCAGCAACAGCTGGCTTGGCTGTGTATCTGTCTCAGGATACCCTCCAGGTATTGGTGAACACTCCATGTCCCATCAGCCTCAGCCGGTATGGCCAATGATCAAGGGTGATAGGAGATGTAGTCCAGCAACATTGTGCGGGCCACAAGTTCCCTGTCTCTGGTGATGATGCAAGGATGCTTATGCAGATATGTTACCCACTGACCATATCTGACAGCCTCACTAAAAGCTCAAGAACTCTTTTGCAGTGTGTGCCCTGGACTGCAAAGATGGATAGGGGGTTCTTTGAACACTTGACATGGCTAGTGGGCTATGTTTGGCTTAGTGGGTCACATGTTTTGGAGGACCAGTTTAGAGGGACATGTGGAAATGGGCTCAAAGCATTCTGGTGAAGACAAACCAGCTAAATATCACAATATGCAAACTTAATCTAGGATAAAAACACACACCATCCCCCTTGTTTTTGAGGGGTAAATTTTAATCAGGCAGAGCTTGACAGGAGGTTGTATCCAATCCTAAACTTTCTCAGAGTACAGATAGGTAGCCGTGTTGGTCTGCCATAGTCAAAACAAAGAAAATTCCTTCCAGTAGCACCTTAAAGACCAACTAAGTTAGTTCTTGGTATGAGCTTTCGTGTGCATGCACACTTCTTCAGATACATCCAGTGAAAACAATAGGCTGATATAATAGGATTAGCATTCACCATAACCCACAGAAATTGCATGGTGTACATAGGTCTGTAAATATCTGTCCATCACCAAGGGCAGGAATGAAATGATGGGAAAGTTACATGAAAAGATCTTGGCACGAGCCAATAGGCTGGCATCCCAAACATCTGAAGGCACAATGCCACCCCTTTTTGTTAATTAAAAATCTGCCCAAGCATCTTTCCATTTTGCTTTGAAGTACCCCCCCTCTCTATTTAATAATGTGAGAAAGAAAGAAAGAATTCGCATAGCAAAGCATTTGAGTGAAAATGCTGATGGCGGACACTTATTAAAATTGAAATTTTGATTCTAGATCTGTTTATCTGAATACTAGTTGTCCCAGTGATTGTTAGACCTTTCTTCTCTACGTGTTGGCTGGGCTGGGCATCAGGGCAATCCAAACCCTTGAGCTCAGTGGAAAGAGGGTTTCAATTGCAGCCCATGTGAGTAAAATCCCATCCACACAAAGTGAAGAGCAGATCCAGTTCACAAATTTCAATCTCCTCAAGCATTTGTATGGAGAGGAACTGTGATAGTTGAGTCGAGAACCTGTGACAGGCTGCCCCCACCACTGTCCCTAAATCTGACCCCGCTCGCCCCTACTGTACTCTGAGCTGCCGAGAAGTTCTTTGATAGAAGGCAACCTACTGGGTCAAATGTCCCCAGAAGTAATGTAGCTTAGGGTTTCCAGAAACATTTTCCTGAATGCAAAGTCACTCAAAGTTTCATAAATAAATCCCTTATGAGAATCACTGACATATAGGAAGGACCTGAGTGACATTTTGAAGTAGCAGCTGAATGTCATACAGCTGCAGAAGGAAAATATCCTCTCTGAACAATGCTGTCCGATTACTATGCAAGGCCACCCATACCTGCTCTTAATAAAACCTTGTAGCAAAATTTAATTTATTTTAAAAAAAGAATTCCGGTCGCCATAACAACTTGGCGCAGATGTTCATGTGACTTAATGAGATTACAAGTGGAGAAGTATTCCTTTTCCCCCCTTTTTCTTTTTTGAAGAGGGGAGCTAGAGACAGAAGGACAGAAATCATGGCTGCAATGCTAAATCCGTTTACCCAGGAGTAAGCCCCATTGAGCTCAGTGGAGTTTGGTTCTGAGCAGGCAGGGTTAGGCTTGCAGAGTCACTATCGCCATTCCAATTATTTTATTTAACCATATGCATACCACAGAAAAAAGTGTTTACTATCTCATCCAAGGCATCCCCATGCACAAAAGTGTCTTGGTCTCTTAAGAAGAAAAGGATGTTTCCCTATGTGGCATAAATCTTTTTTCCTGGCCTTCTCATAATAGTTTTAGGACAGGGAAAATTAGGGCAAACGGGCTATTAATTGGCTCCGCCTTTCATTCACTCTGGCTCTGCCTACTTTTGGGTTTCCTGCCTTCTTCCCCACCAGCCACCACTCTTCTGTGAACATTTGATCATTGCTGTTTTGGAGCAGATGCATTTGTAACTTGAATGATCATTTTATGGCCGTTTTAAGTACCGTATTTTTTGCTCTATAGGACGCAGCAGACCACAAGACACACCTAGTTTTTGGAGGAGGAAAACAAGGGAAAAAATATTCTGAATCTCAGAAGCCAGAACAGCAAGAGGGATCGCTGTGCAGTGAAAGCAGCAATCCCTCTTGCTGTTCTGGCTTCTGGGATAGCTGCGCAGCCTGCATTCACTCCATAAGACGCACACACATTTCCCCTTACTTTTTAGGAGGGAAAAGGTGAGTCTTATAGAGCAAAAATTACGGTATATACGTTAGAAACTGATTTTAGGGGACATTTAAGAAAGGGCCCTTTGAGGGCTTCCTCCTGTTTGCTTTGGTCCCCTTGAAGTGTGGCAGAACTGTAGGCTCTTCCTCTGTCTTTCTTTTCTCATTGTGAGGAGCAGCAAAACATCTGTGAGTGGCAGACGGTAAGCATTCACCATTTTGTTTTCTCTCCATAGTGCCCAGGATGTTGCACTTGTCCATTAAAAAACAAAATGGCGGCTACCACAGAAACATGAAGTGGTGGTGTAGGCAGGGCACCACCTCTTGCACTTCTGCCTCCTGAGGCAGCTGGCTTCACTTCGCCTCATAGGTGGGCCAAACCTCATGTGGAAACTGTGTGTACTTGATGACTGTAATGTTTGAACAAGCCTATGTGGAAACAACTACAGTGGTACCTTGGTTCTCGAATTTAATCCATTCCGGGAGTCCATTTGACTACTGAAACCCATTCAAAAACCAAGGCATGGCTTCCGATTGGCTGCAGGAGCTTCCTGCACTCACTCGGAAGCAACAGAACCCGCATCAGAAGTTTGGCTTCCAAAAAACGTTTGCAAACCAGAACACTCACTTCCGGGTTTGCAATGTTCAGGAGCTGATTTGTTTGGGAGCCAAGCCATTCAACTACCAAGGTACCACTGTAATGTCTTTGGCTTTCCGTAAGTAAGAAGGTTCAAAACCAGAGTCCTCTTCAATGTAATCAGGTACTCTATGTACCCAAGGGGGAAAGCTCAAAGTGTATACCCACGCTGGTAAAAATATAATAAACATATAATAAACAGTTGCCTAACTTGTTACTTTCTGACCGTAAGAGCTGTTCACAAAACAACAACAAACCAACCTATGGTCATGTAAAGCATACTCAATAAACACATGAGACGTAACTGGCTGTGTTCTTAGGTATACTAGTCATAGTATCAAATTGTAAATTGATCATTCTATAGTCAGTTCATGCGTAAGGTCCGCAGCTACTACTATACCATAAGATCCACTGCCTGTAATATCACATATGAGCTTTAACTACTGATGAAGCCCAGGACAGCAAAACAAGGCTAATATTCTGGAAATCCTTGGCTTAGACTCTGTGAAAGGATTTTGTGGAACTGTAACAACCTTTCATGTGGATGGTTTAGACTTTATGAACAGACAGGTAGAATAGACACCATGGACTATTGGTGATCACCAATAGTCAGCATGGATTTCTGAAAAATAAGTCATGTCAGACTAACCTGATCTCATTTTTTGACAGAATTACAAGCCTGGTAGATGAAGGGAACGCAGTGGATGTAGTCTACCTTGATTTCAGCAAGGCATTTGACAAGGTGCCCCATGATATTCTTGTAAAGAAGCTGGTAAAATGCGGTCTTGACTATGCTACCACTCAGTGGATTTGTAACTGGCTGACTGACCGAACCCAAAGGGTGTTCATCAATGTTCATCATCCTGGAGAAGAGTGACTAGTGGGGTGCCACAGGGTTCTGTCTTGGGCCCGGTCTTATTCAACATCTTTATCAACGACTTGGATGATGGACTCAAGGGCATCCTGATCAAATTTGCAGATGACACCAAACTGGGAGGGGTGACTAACACCCCAGAGGACAGGATCACACTTCAAAACGACCTTGACAGATTAGAGAACTGGGCCAAAACAAACAAGATGAATTTTAACAGGGAGAAATGTAAAGTATTGCACGTGGGCAAAAAAAATGAGAGGCACAAATACAAGATGGGGGACACCTGGCTTGAGAGCAGTACATGTGAAAAGGATCTAGGAGTCTTGGTTGACCACAAACTTGACATGAGCCAACAATGTGACGCGGCAGCTAAAAAAGCCAATGCAATTCTGGGCCTCATCAATAGGAGTATAGCATCTAGATCAAGGGAAGTAATAGTGCCACTGTATTCTGCTCTGGTCAGACCTCACCTGGAGTACTGTGTCCAGTTCTGGGCACCACAGTTCAAGAAGGACACTGACAAACTCGAACGTGTCCAGAGGAGGGCAACGAAAATGGTCAAAGGCCTGGAAACGATGCCTTATGAGGAACGGCTAAGGGAGCTGGGCATGTTTAGCCTGGAGAAGAGGAGGTTATGGGGTGATCTGATAGCCATGTACAAATATATAAAAGGATGTCACATAGAGGAGGGAGAAAGGCTGTTTTCTGCTGCTCCAGAGAAGCGGACACGGAGCAATGGATCCAAACTACAAGAAAGAAGATTCCACCTAAACATTAGGAAGAACTTCCTGACAGTAAGAGCTGTTCGACAGTGGAATTTGCTGCCAAGGAGTGTGGTGGAGTCTCCTTCTTTGGAGGTCTTTAAGCAGAGGCTTGACAACCATATGTCAGGAGTGCTCTGATGGTGTTTCCTGCTTGGCAGGGGGTTGGACTCGATGGCCCTTGTGGTCTCTTCCAACTCTATGATTCTATGATTCTATGATTCTATGACCTTATGCGTGAACTGACTATAGAATGATCTGATCCATTGGGTCTTCTGCTTTGTTCATTTGTTGAATTTTATGAGCTACTTCTGCTGAAATTTACAATTTGATACTATGAATAGTATACCTTATTTATCTAAGAACACAGCCGGTTACGTCTCATGTGTTTATTGCGTAAGAGCTGTTCAGCAGTGGAACAGTTGCCCATGAAAGGTGGTGGACTCTCCTTCATTGAAGGTTTCTAAGAAGAGCTTAGATGCCCATCTCTCATGGATGCTTTAGCTGAGATTCCTGCATTGCAGGGGGTTGGACTAGATGACCCTTGTGGTCCCTTCCAGCTTTAAGATTCTATGATTCTAATTTTATGGAGAAAATTCAGATTTGCCACCTCATGCGTACTGATTCGCCCTGCTGGCTCTGTCTTGCTAGATCAGGCAGTTACACTCTGATCCTCAATACGTTCAATTGATGAATCTGGATGTGAGCACTTATTTTTTATTAGTTCCATTGCTTCAGACCATTTTAAAGAAAATAGAAATACAATATCAGTGAATTACTGAATAATGAGCATCTGTATAACAGTTCCAGCAACGACTTAGCACTTTTGAGTGTAATAGTAGAAGCTAATGGTATGCCTCCACTTGTCAGAAAATGGTGTGAAAGCAAACACACAGTTTTATATATAAGGTGGAAGATAGGCACAGCAAGATATGCAAAATCTATTCCAAGTCCCACTTTATATGTGGTGACTATCCGGGGGTGGGGGGCAAGAAACATTGATCCCTGCTCCTGCCCTCACTCTGATTTGGCTATACGATGCTGTGGTGTTTTGACCGTGCAAACATGTGGCAGCAGGGGCAAAGAAAAGTGAGTGGGAGTGGGCAGGATGAAAGATGAGTGAACAGTGCCAGGTTGCTTTTTTCTATTCCATTGTTCTTCATCAAAATGTCTTTCTTGAGTGAAAAATTATGGAAGTAATGCTACAATCAAATGCTATCTTTAATTGCTTGATAAAGATTCAGGGTCCCTCCACATAGCTGATGTTTTTTAAGGGGGGAGTCTTTGCAAACATTCTTTGGAAGCTGAATGTCCGACAGGGCTTCTGCAGCTTCCGACTGAATGCAGGAAACTCCTGTAGCCAATCAGAAGCCATGCCTTGGTTTCTGAATATTTTTGGAAGTCAAATGGATTTCCAGAATGGATTCCATTTGAGAAGCAAGGTACGACTGTACTGCCCTACACCTCAGGGCTGTTCACAGGATGAAACCCAAACCCAAATTCTGTTTCATTATTTGTTCTGTGATGATTCTCCAGTGTTACCACAATATTGGCATCTAGAAGAGGGCACTATTGTGTACTGCAACAAAAGCAGAACAGCACCAGCCCCCTGGAACATACGTGCTATAGAAAGCTAAGCGATTACAGCAGGAAACTGTGGGACATGCATGGATTAGAAATGAAGTGGTGTGCCCACAAACAATACTGAAAGTGTCTTTGCCCTGAAGGCTGGCAAGATCAAACCCACCGTGTGGGAATCCCTTGCAGATGACCAGAGTGCCTGGAAACAGCAGTCAAGTCGTGTATCCATAGCAGTGACGAGAGGAGGAATGATTGCTGGGAGGAGCGCAGAGAGAAGAAACGTCGTAGTACATTTGAAGCACAACTGGATGCCTTCACCTGCCCCAGCTGCAACATAACATGTCGCTTCCACATCCGTCCTTACAGCCACAGCAGGTGCTGCAACCTTCCAACAGTTTCACTTCACCCTCAAAGGCATGCTCTTCCATTGTCTCCCGAGACAGATGATGCCAACCAGCTGAAGAAGGCAATTCTCACTTTCTTTCTACAGTCTGAAATGATACTATCTAGGAAAAACTTTTGCAGCGTAATGCATTGTTTCTGTTGGACTTGCTATAATCTTCGATCATCTTTACAAAGATAGAACTGACAAGGTAACAAAATACCCAAATTATATATGTAAATAGTCTCCCTAAAATTATGCATAGCTCCCACAATAAATGTTTATTTTTGAGAAATGGAGAGCAAGGGTGGAGGGGGATATTTAGCACTACGGCATTTTCTTCCAGAAGCTTTCTACCCTCTGAAATCTAATTTAATCTGTCAAATACTATTATCCAAATACCATTTATTGTACCATTGTGATTTATATAGGTTTTTAATTTCTAATAGCTTACAGTAATCTAATTTTTCTGGGAATTTATTACGCTTTTATCTCCGGCCTCTAACCCTATCCAAATGATTACTCTAATTCTATTCATACTGGCAAGGAGTGTGCTCTGACTCTGCACTTTCTCTTTATAAGTAATTTTATTATTTCTGTTATTCGTTTTTCTGTCTGCCTAAAAGTTCCCCACCCTTTTCTTTTGAAAAGAAGAAGAAATGCATTGAGTCTGGCCTTGAAAGAACTCTTGATGCTGTTTATATGAAAGGGGTGGGGGTAGGAATAAGCTAAAAACCAGGCCACAGTATTTGTTAGGGCTGTGCGTGGACCTGCCCTGTGGCCTCACTCTGTGGCCCTTGGGTTGGTCCAATTTATCAGTGTGGTGTAATGGTTAAGAGTGGTGGATTCATAATCTGGTGAACCAGGTTCGCTTCCCTGCTCCTCCACATGCAGCTGCTGGGTGACCTTGGGCTAGTCACACTTCTCTGAAGTCTCTCAGCCTCATTCACCTCACAGAGTGTTTGTTGTGGGGGAGGAAGGGAAAGGAGAAAGTTAGCTGCTTTGAGACTCCTTCAGGTAGTGATAAAGGTAAAGGTAAAGGTACCCCTGCCCGTACGGGCCAGTCTTGACAGACTCTAGGGTTGTGCGCCCATCTCACTCAAGAGGCCGGGGGCCAGCGCTGTCTGGAGACACTTCCGGGTCACGTGGCCAGCGTGACAAGCTGCATCTGGCGAGCCAGAGCCGCACACGGAAACGCCGTTTACCTTCCCGCTAGTAAGCGGTCCCTATTTATCTACTTGCACCCGGGGGTGCTTTCGAACTTCTAGGTTGGCAGGCGCTGGGACCGAACAACGGGAGCGCACCCCGCCGTGGGGATTCGAACTGCCGACCTTTCGATCGGCAAGCCCTAGGCGCTGAGGCTTTTACCCACAGCACCACCCGCGTCCCTAATCGTAGTGATAAAGCGGGCTTCCGGAGGCGGCGCGAAACGGTGATGGCGGTCCTCTTCGATCTCTGAAGAGGGGCTCCGCAGGAAAGGGTCGTTTCGCTACGGCACAGCGACGACCCACTAAGAAAAACCACGGGTAGAGTGAGCCCGTGGCTGTGGGACTCGGCGGGCACCTAGAGCGACCCCGAAATCGCGGAAGGGACCCCGTAAGGGGCTCCGGAGTGAAGGAGGGGTAGCGGTGCTGTGAGTTCATCGCTCTTTCTGCGGAAGCGAAGCCGCGCGGCTGTCGCAGATGAGCGCCGACCTTTCTTCCTTAAAAGATCTGACTGAGACAACAAACCCGTGAGTAAGGACATTAAGTCTGGGGACTAAATTGCTTTTAAATTGGCTGAAACCGGGAGACGATAAAAAGGAAGTCCGCCTTCCGGTACTGCTTACAAGATCAAAGCAAAGGATCTGTCAAGCGGAAAGCAGTTGAAAAGGGAAGCGTTAAAGAGAACCTTTCATGCACTTTTAGAAGTGACTGTGGAAGAGAAAAGACAGATCTACTTGTGAGTAATCTTTTAAAAGAAATTTGGAGAGATCTCCCTCGGTTAAGGGCTATTGAAAATCAACTTCTAAATTGCTGGGCTGCCGGAGGGGAAACTGTTTTAACTGCGGAACTGTTACAAACTTTTATGAAAGTGATACTTTTGAGCCCAAACAAGTTGGAGTGGATACAATTGGCAGGCACCTTTCTGAAACTTTGTTAAAAGTCAAAAGCACTCTGCAGGATTTTTTTTTCTATTATCTTTTCTGGGATTATTGCGTGTTTTCAACATAACAGGGACTTTAATGGCGGAAAAGTTGCCTTCTTCTTTCTGAACTTTTGGTGGCACTCCCCCTAGAGGACTTTGGGAATATAAAGGCCTGGGAACAGCTTTTTATGTTTACTCTCTCTTACTGGATTGTTTTTAAATTGGACCTGTCTTTCCCATGGGACAATAAAAATTTGACCTTGAACATTGACTGATGAGTGGTTCAGGAAAAACAAGAGCAGCTAAAGCTAAGGAAGCCAAAGAGAAGGAAAAAGAAAAAAAACAGGCACAGCTCGTACAAACAACTCTGACTCAGGGACGTAGATCTTCGGTCCCAGCTGTGCTGGGTGCAACAAAGGCAGAAGTCGAAAAGCCTAAAAACCTTGCAGAGGAAGATATGGCAGCAGGAGGATCTGAGGGAGTACTGAAACAGATCCTGGAGCAATTGGCAGCCTTAAATCAAAAGGCTGACAACCAATCACTAAAAATTGATCAAGCTACATCTTCAATCCAGAAATTGACTGATCAGGTTTCCCAGCACACACAAGCAATTGAAAAATTGCAAGGAGCTACAGCAGAAAACCGTAACTTAGCTGGGGAAGCTATTCAAATTGCAACGGCAGCTAAAAAAGAGGTTGAGGAAGTCAAAGGAGAAGTCAGGCCTTTGCATAAACAAATTGGTGAACAACAAGCCTATCTTTCTATGGTGGAATTGAAAAATCGTGAGAATAATCTCAGATTAAGAGCAATTCCAGAAATTGAGCAAGAAGATTTGATTGGATTTTTGACAACAGAATTCTCAAAATTCTGGAATATAAAGGAAGAAAGCGATTTTAAAATTGTTTCAGCTTTTCGACTGGGAAGACTGGTAAGGAAGGACAGATCCAGAGATTGTTTGATAATTTTGAGATCAAGGGAAGAGAGAGACAAAATATTAGGCCTACATTTTGCAAATTCATTGGAGATACAGGATAAAAGGGTGCAAATCTACAGAGATATACCAAAACAGTTATTGGACTTGAGAACCACCTATTCAGAATTGGCAAGATTGTTGAGACTCAACACAATTCGTTATAGGTGGGAGTTCCCGCAAGGAATATCTTTTACTTACAAGCAGAAGAAGGTAAAAATAAGAACACCAGAGGACTCACAAAAGTTCCTGCACGAGCACGGAGAAGATCTTCAAAAAGAAGCAGCAGCGCATTGGCCTCTACCACAATCTGAGCTACCGCCTGGAGGCGGACCAGGCCCTGCACCCTCGGAACCAGAGGATAAAGAAGAAACACCACTCTAGGTGCAACAAAATAGTACAGGATGTCTCTGCAGCTACTTAGTTGGAATATAAATGGTGGAAATTCCCCGGAAAAAAGAAGGAAAATATTTCACATACTGAAGAAAGAACAATTGGACATTATTTGCCTACAAGAAACTCATGTGACCAGGCTCCACAGGAAGGTTCTAGTCAACAAAAGACTAGGCCAAGAATTTATCTCATCAGACAAGGTTAAGAAAAGAGGCGTGGTGATATATGCCAAGGAGAGCCTGGTACCAAAATTTGTATTTAAAGATGAACAAGGAAGAATTTTGGCGATTGAAATTCAGACACAAGGAGAAAAAATTTTGATTTTAGGAATATATGCGCCAAACGATGGGAAATCAGAATTTTTCAAGAAGCTGCATGAGATTATGCTGGACTATATGGACTATAACAACATCATAATGATGGGTGACATGAATGGAGTGGTGTCTACACATATGGATAAGTCTCAAAATCAAAACTTAACATCTGATGGCAGACTGCCGAAAACCTTTTTGGAACTGACTGAAAACTTGGATTTGATTGATATATGGAGGACAAAGAACCCCCTAGGTAAAGAAGGAACTTTCTTCTCTGAGGCCCACCTGTCCTGGACACGGATCGACCAAATTTGGACGTCTAGAGGGCTGGCACCCAAGACCAAAAAGGTGGAAATCTGCCCAAAAACATGCTCCGACCACAACGCCTTGAAATTAGAATTCAGACTTACTCAAACCGGTTCCTTCAGATGGAGGATGAATGACACTCTTTTAAGAGATCAAGAGATTGTGAAAAAGGCCCAAAAAACTTTAAAGGACTATTTTGAGATAAATTTGAACACTACAGTAGAAAAAAGAACGATTTGGGACTCTAGCAAAGCGGTCATGAGAGGGTTTCTTATACAACAAAATTCAATCAAGAAAAAGCTCTGGAATGGAAAGAAAGATAAAATAATGGAGAAGATTCATCAGGGAGAGAAAAAAATGAGAACCAACCCAAAGTCAAAAGAAGTGCTGAGAGAAATCAAATTCCATCAAGCACAATATTCTAAATTGATAAATCAAGAAATCGAATGGAAAATTAAACAGATGAAACAAAGATCATTTGAATCAGCAAATAAATGTGGAAAGCTGCTAGCTTGGCAGCTGAAAAAAAGACAAAAGTTAAATACAGTTACAAATCTAGAGATTGAAGGAAAAATGGTCCAGAAACCAGAAGAAATTAGGAAGTGTTTCCATAGATATTTTAAAGAACTGTATGCACAGGGGCCTCAGAAACAATTTGAGATAGACCAATTCTTAAAGACAAATGGACTATCAAAAATTACTCAAGATAAAAGAGTAATCTTGAACTCTAAAATAACCTCACAGGAAATTGAAGGTGCCATTCAGAGCATGCAACCAGGCAAATCTCCAGGCCCGGATGGGCTCACCTCCAAATACTATAAGACTTTGAAGGACTACTTGATACAACCTTTGATGGAGGTATGCAACCAGATCATGGATGGGAAGAGGGCACCAGAAACGTGGAAAGAAGCTTTCATCACATTGATACCTAAGACTGAAACTGAAAAGACCCAGCTAAAGAACTACCGTCCCATCTCACTCCTGAATGTGGATTACAAAATATTTGCAGACATTTTGGCAAGTAGACTTAAAAAGGTCTTAAATGAAATAATTCATAAGGACCAAGCAGGCTTTCTCCCTGGTAGACATTTATATGAAAACACCAGAAACATCATTGACATCTTAGAACTTTTACAAACCAACAGGAACACAAGGGCGGTGTTAATCTTTATTGATGCGGAGAAAGCATTTGACAATATATCTTGGATGTTTATGAAAAAAAACTTAGAAGGGATGGGAGTGGGACGGGGGTTTGAAAATGGAATAGAAGCAATTTATTCAGAACAGAAGGCTAAATTAATAGTGAACAATGTGGTGACGGAGGAATTCAAAATTGAAAAAGGGACACGACAAGGGTGTCCTCTATCCCCTCTTTTATTTATATCAGTCCTGGAGGTGCTACTGAACATGATTAGGGAGGACCGGTTGGTACAAGGGATAGAGGTCGGAGTGAAACAATATAAATTGAAAGCCTTTGCAGATGACTTAGTTTTAACATTACAGGAGCCAGAACCCAGTACAAAAAGAGTTCTAGAACTTATAGCAGAGTTTGGTCGGGTGGCGGGATTTAAGTTGAACAAACAAAAGACTAAGGTTCTGACCAAGAATTTGACATCTACAGAAACAGAGGGGTTCCAGAGAGAAACAGAATTAACTGTGGTTAAAAAAGTGAAATACCTAGGGATTTATTTGTCTTCCAAAAACTTGAATTTATTTAAAGATAACTATGAAAAATGTTGGTTGGAAATCAAAAAGGATTTAGAAATTTGGTCAAGACTGAAACTTTCCTTGTTAGGTAGAATTGCAGCTATAAAGATGAATGTATTGCCAAAAATGTTATTTTTGTTTCAAACCCTTCAGATTGTGGACAGAGTGGAATGTTTTGGAAAGTGGCAGAAGGACATATCTAAGTTTGTCTGGCAGGGCAAAAAGCCTCGAATAAAGTTTAAAATACTAACTGACTCGAAAGAAAGAGGAGGGTTTGCCCTGCCGGACTTGAGGTTATACTATGAAGCTGCAGCCTTCTGCTGGTTGAAGGATTGGTTCTTGCTAGAAAACACTGATGTCCTAGATCTGGAAGGTTTTGATAATGCTTTTGGTTGGCATGCATATTTGTGGTATGACAAGGTAAAAGTTCACAAATTGTTCAAAAACCATGTTGTTAGAAAAGCAATTTTTGCAGTCTGGATGAAATATAAAGACTTACTAGAGAGTAAAACCCCGAGGTGGCTATCACCGATGGAGGCCAAGGCTCGAAAAAGGCCCAATATGGAGGCCTACTGGCCGAAATATTGGGAAATAATTGAAAAAATTGGAGACAATTGGAAACTGCAGAGCCAGGACAAATTAAAAAATAAGGTGCGAGACTGGCTACATTATGCTCAAATTCAAGAGGTTTTAAAAATGGATAAAAAAGTTGGTTTCCAAGTGGAAAAATCGAATTTGGAGACAGAACTACTAGAACCAAAAACTAAGATATTATCGAGAATGTACAACTTGCTGCTTAAGTGGAATACACAGGATGAGACAGTTAAATCTGCCATGATAAAATGGGCACAGGATGTGGGACATAACATTATGTTTGAAGACTGGGAAAGGTTATGGAACACCGGAATAAAATTCACGGCATGTACTGCCCTGAAAGAAAACATTATGAAAATGATATACCGGTGGTACATGACCCCAGTCAAGTTAGCTAAGATATATCACCTGTCTGACAATAAATGTTGGAAATGTAAGGAGGCAGAAGGGACATTTTTTCATCTCTGGTGGACCTGCCCAAAAGTGAAGGCCTTCTGGGAAATGATCTATAATGAATTGAAAAAGGTATTTAGGTATACCTTCCCTAAGAATCCAGAGGCCTTCCTGCTGGGCATGGTAGACCAGAAAGTGTCAAAGAAAGACAGAACGTTGTTTATGTATGCCAGCACAGCAGCAAGAATACTCATCGCAAAGAACTGGAAGACACAAGATTTACCCACGTTGGAGGAATGGCAGACACAGTTGATGGACTACATGGAGTTAGCTGAAATGACCGGCAGAATCCGAGATTTGGAGGAGGAATCGGTTGAGGCGGATTGGAAAAAATTTAAAGACTATTTGCAAAAATATTATAAGTTGTATGAATCCTAAGACAGTGCATGTTATTGGAAATGTTATGCTTTAGCAAATATGATAAAGTAAATGGCAAAATAGGTGATAAAAGAGAAAAGAGGACAAGGTGAACCAAACATATTATGTTTATTTTAAAGATATCAAATTTGAGATACAATACATTGAATATGGATACATAATAATTGAAAGTTGTAACAAGGTTTGAAATAAGGTAACAAATTGCTGACATTGATATTACAAAGAATGCAGATTTGGAAGGTGTGAGGAAGTACAATGGTTTTTTCTTTCTTTTTTTCTTTCTTTTTCTTTTGTTAAGAAAAATCAAAAAATTGTTTCTTGTATTTGACCTATTTTGTATTGGAATGTTCAAAATTATGAAAAGAAACGCAATAAAAAATTTATAAAAAAAAAAATCGTAGTGATAAAGCGGGATATCAAATCCAAACTCCTCACCCCCCTCCTCCTCTTCTTCTACCTTGTGCTGCCCTGGGGGCCACCCACTGCAAATCCGTCCCCAAAACAATTTTAACATAAAACAGGGGTTTTAAAAAAGTTGGGAGGAGTGCACACCAGACCTGAGCAGGATCAGATCCTCCTGTTTCATAGGTGTAAAGCACAAAGGTCTGATCCTGCACAGTGTTGCTCCTTTGCAAGTCACTTCCCTACATGTAAGGGAAGCTGCTTGAGAAGGTGCAGCAACTTGCACCACACAGAATGTGGTCCTCCTGTTCAACAGGAGCATCCCATCCCATGTTGTGCTGTATCAGGGGGCAGGAACAGGAAGGAGAAGAAGTCTTGGAAGGAGAAGCAGCTACTGAGGTCTCTCCTTCCCACGGTCTCTCTGCCTACTCTCTCACCCCCACACCTCTGCAAAGGAACCCACACTTGTCTCTAAGCCTCTCTGTTACCATAAGCCAGGATTATAAAACATACGGCCACCTTTCCACCACTTTATAGTCCTGTTTCATATTCCGTAGTCATGCTCCAGTTGGCTAAGGGAGCAGAGAGGCATCTTGCCAGCTGAGCTAATTGCCTCATTCACTTTTTGTTTTAAAAAGGCTGGGGTTATGTAAGCACTTCTGAGTTATTAAAACATTACAGGCAAGCTGATGCTGTAGTGCCTCATCAACAAATTGAAATATTTATAAAAACAGGAAGACGAGAGCTGTGATCACACCACAGCGACAAAATAATCTCACTACTTGATGAGTGGCACTGGGGCAGTGAGCGGGGCATTTGTTTCCCTCATTTCAAAATATGACCAGGCCCATCCCTTTTGATCCCATCATTGTTGTTTAGTCGTTTAGTCATGTTCGACTCTTCGTGACCCCATGGACCAGAGCACGCCAGGCACTTCTGTCTTCCACTGCCTCCCGCAGTTTAATCAAACTCATGCTGGTAGCTTTGAGAACACTATCCAACCATCTCGTCCATCTTTCCCAACATCAGGGTCTTTTCCAGGGAGTCTTCTCTTCTCATGAGGTGGCCAAAGTATTGGAGTCTCAGCTTCAGGATCTGTCCTTTCAGTGAGCACTCAGGGCTGATTTCCTTCAGAATGGAGAGGTTTGATCTTCTTGCAGTCCATGGGACTCTCAAGAGTCTCCTCCAGCACCATAATTCAAAGGCATCTATTCTTCGGTAATCAGCCTTCTTTATGGTCCAGCTCTCACTTCTATACATGATTCCATCATACAGAACCGCAACCATAGATGGATGTAGCTGCCAGATTCTGAAGAGGAACATCTGTAATTGAACCTTTTCATGCCAAGGGCCACATCCCCTTCTGGCCAACCTTCTGGGGGCCACATGCTAGCAGAGGGTAAAACCCAAAGCAAAAGCAGGCAGGGCGATTAATATAAATTTTGCCTTTGTGCAGCAGGCCAGTTCCTTTCCATCCTTTACCCAGGAAAGGGAGAAGCAATGCCAGAATTCAAGGAGACGCTCTAGGCAGGCAAAAACCAGTCAAGGTAGGTACAAATCTGGGATGCTGAGGGTTGTAGACTGTGGAGAAAAGGGGTGAGAGGTGAGGAGGTGCAGGCTGCAAGGAGTCCTGAGGGCTAGATGCTGAGTCCTGGACCTTCCCTACTGAGGTGCATATTGCCTTATTATCTTTCAACATATTTCAACACAGGCCTTTGGGGATGGAAGACGATGTCAAATAGCCTTTCCATTTAATGTTTATCTGTTACAGCTTTATACAATTAAACCACGTCTCCAACCTGCTGTGAATATCCTCAGAGAACTTTGGCAAGGTTTAGATCCAGTGTGGCCCTCCAGATGTTGCTGTACTACAGCTTCTATCAGCCCCGTCAAGCATAGTCAATGACTATGAGTGCTGGGAGTTGTTGTTCAGCAACCTCTGTAGTGTGCTGGTCCCGGGGGGGGGGGGGGAGGTACTATTACCGTAGCCAAAGTTCAGTCCTGAGTCACTAGCCTGGTAGAAGTTCACAAGATGAGACACGAGGTCCGAAACAGGGAGCCGGGCGGGGTCAGGAACACTCGAAGATCAGAAGCAGGAAGCTGGGCAGGAAACAGGAACACTGGAAGGTCCGAAACAGGGAGCCGGGCAGGAACAGGAACGCTGGAAGGTCAGAAGCAGGAAGCTGGGCGAGGAACAGGAACACTGGAAGTGCAGATCTAGGTCTGGGTAAGAGCAGGTACACCACAACGACGTTGCTCCCGCAACCTGGGACCGGGCTGACTTACCTTTATCTTCTCTAAGGCCAGGGGCGGCCCAGCCCCCAGGAGCCCCGCCTCTCCTGGCCTTAAGGCGAGCACTCCTCCTGGGAGAAACCAGTTCCCTTCGCCTCTCTGCCCTAAGCCTCTGCAGTTCAGGAGAGGCCGAAGGGTTACTGGGCCCTGGGGGAGGCTCACCTGTAGACACTGAGTCCTCAAGCACCTCTGGGGCCAGAATGGTTTCACCTGGTGCCTGCTCCTGAGGATCTGGCACAGGTGCAGGCTCCTCAGCATCTAGGCCTTGCCCCAGTTCAGCCGGCCCTGGAGGCGGGGACTCCTGTGCCGGCTGGGATTCCTCCGGTTCACTCTCAGAATCGGAATCCCAGGCCATCACATGTAGTGCCAAAGGTTCCCCATGCCAGATTTTGACATACCACTGAAATATGACTAAGGATGGCTAAACATTAAGAAAAACGTTCTAACAGCAAGAGCTATACGATGGTGGAACCTATTGTTTGCAGTCTCTCCTTCATTGGAAGCGTTTAAGCAGAGACTGAACAGCCATTTGTCTGGGATGCTGTGCATTCTTGCACTGAACAGAGGACCTTCAAGATCCCTTTATAAAATTATAGAATTCAAACAGACACCTGAGATTTTAGCAGAATACTCACATAGACAGCACCATGGAATAAAGCAGGAAAGGAAAGCTGATGCCTTCTTCCTTGAAATTACCTTCCTGCTTCTAGAGAGAATTATTTCTTCACAAGAACAATTTTACTGTTTCTTCGCCCCCTCCCCACATTATTTTTCTACTGCCTCCATTAAGTACAATTTCATACAAAAGTAGTCCAAAGATACCAGTTGCCTGATGGTAACTATAGAATTGTAATGAAGTTGTGTGGGCTGGTGATGCACTGTTAAAGAGGAGGAATGTCCTAGGAACAAATATGCTAGAAATGTTCATTAAGATGAGCCATGCATTCTTTGGAAACATCATCCATTTTATCGCCCCTAATAATATTCCTGATGCTATCTTGGCTATTCAGGTGCTAATGTGCCTAAATGATAACAATATGGAGGTGATGTGCTGCAGAGGATTTCTCCACCCACAAGTAAATTGGTAGGATGTTTTCCCAGAATGTACTTCGCAGGCCTTTGGAAAAATACAGAAAAGTGTGGGGAGCAGCTATGAAAAAACAACAACTAGTGTGCTGCAAGAGATACGTCTTCCTATATACATAAAAATGTAATGCTGTCATCACACAGCCCCACTGGAGGATTTGTGGTGCTGCATCGCAATCCTAGACATACATGGAGAAATTGTGTTGGGAAGGTGAAAAATGAGCTTAGTAGTTGTATGAGGGGAGAACAGGAAGCTCTAGGGGGTTAACATATTGGGGGGATGACAGGGGGGTTGGGGAGTAGAACAACCAGGGGCACAGCCCCTAGTTTTCACCCCACACAAACACCTTTCTCCAAGCTGAGTTGCACCCAGACTTCCAACAGTGTCTGTAGGTGGAATTGGTGGGCTGCCATTTTGTTGTTAGCCTCAGGCAACCAAGTGACTTGGGCCCACCAGGCTCAGAATGTCCCGAGGGCTGCATTCAGGCCAATGTTAGCTTCTTCATGTTATTGAAATGTCTCCCTGCCTGTGGAGATGTGATCCCTTTCCCCTTGCCAGCCCTTGAGCCAAAGGAAGCTTATTCCAAACATAGGAAACCAGAGACGTGGCGATTTAATCAAGGAGTTTTAACTCACAAAGAGACTTTCAGCTAAGAAAACAATTCTGGAAATCCGTCCTTTCAGAAGGGTGTTGTGGAGATATCTCACGCAGAACGATTGCCTCCAGTGGGGAAAGGGACAGAAGGCAGCTGATACATTAGACGAGTGGATTTTTATTTTATTTTTTGAAGTGTCAAGTCTAGGAGAGATGTTTATTCTCTACGGCTCCACATGCTCCAGTGCTAAAATGCCAAAGGGGCATCAGGGATGTAACCTCCAGGGAAACTTCCTTACAACTGATAGAGAAGGGAAGGCTCATGGCAAGTTCGAATCATTAGACAACACAGAGGTGGGGGAAGAAGACAGAGCAAACCACACTTCAGTTTAGCATTTTAATCCTACCAACACAACTCGAAGCACTGTAGCATAATTTGATACTGATCTCCACTGGTAGGAAGCCATCCTCTCTTTCTTTTTCATATTTGTATCTCATTATTCCAATTATAGGAAGCTCACAGTAAAATTGCCTTAAATGAAAAAAAACCCACATCTCACAATTGGATCCCTGTGTCTGAATTCTGAACAGGGTGGGGCAGCACTAAAAGCGGGACACAGATTTGCATATAGCTAATTTTTTGTGCCTAGCTACAAATCTAGAAACAGTTGCTGTGATTTGAATATTTTATTTTATTTATTTCCTAAATTGTATATAATGCTTCAGTGTAACAGAACGAAACCTCAAAGCGGTTAACAAAAAGATTAAGACAATAACACTGAGAATTTACAACCCCACTTTAAAACATGCATAAGTTAAAATACTAAAAGAGATTAAAATGACCTCAGCTTTCTAAGCATCTGGCTGGCTTGTCTAAGCAAGAAAGTTTCTAGCATGCCCCCAAAGGAATACAGTGAAGGCGCCTGCTTGAATTCAATCAGCAGGGAGTTCCAAAGGGCATGTGCTGCCATGCTGAATGATCATGTTCTTACAAATGTAGAAGGGCTATTATGTGGCACCTGTAGTATGGCCAATTACACTGATCAAAGCAGTTGAGTGGGCACATGTGGTATAAGGTGATCTTACAGGTAAATTGGTCCTTCTAGGTTAACTGGTCTTCCAGGTAAACTGGTCCCAATAGTAACACCTTGAACCTGGCCCTGTAGCAAAATGGTAACCAGTGCAGATTTCTGAGCACGGGTGTCCTATACCTCCAACAGTTCTCCGGTGAAAATTGTTGTTGTTGTTTAGTTGTGTCTGACTCTTCGTGACCCCATGGACCAGAGCACGCCAGGCACTCCTGTCTTCCACTCTTCCTGCAGTTTGGTCAAACTCATGTTCATAGCTTCGAGAACACTGTCCGAACATCTCGTCCTCTGTCGTCCCCTTCTCCTTGTGCCCTCTATCTTTCCCAACATCAGGGTCTTTTCCAGGGAGTCTTCTCTTCTCATGAGGTGGCCAAAGTATTGGAGCCTCAGCTTCAGGATCTGTCCTTCCAGTGAGCACTCAGGGCTGATTTCCTTCAGAATGGATGCGTTTGATCTTCTTGCAGTCCATGGGACTCTCAAGAGTCTTCTCCAGCACCATAATTCAAAAGCATCAATTCTTTGGCAATCAGCCTTCTTTATGGACCAGCTCTCACTTCCATACATCACTATTGGGAAAACCATAGCTTTAACTATACGGACCTTTGTCGGCAAGGTGATGTCCCTGCTTTTTAAGATACTGTCTAGGTTTGTCATCGCTTTTCTTGCAAGAAGCAGGCATCTTTTAATTTCGTGACTGCTGTCACCATCTGCAGTGATCATGGAGCCCAAGAAAGTAAAATCTCTCACTGCCTCCATTTCTTCCCCTTCTATTTGCCAGGAGGTGATGGGACCAGTGGCCATGATCTTAGTTTTTTTGATGTTGAGCTTCAGACCATATTTTGCGCTCTCCTTTTTCACCCTCATTAAGAGGTTCTTTAATTCCTCCTCACTTTCTGCCATCAAAGTTGTGTCATCTGCATATCTGAGGTTGTGAAAATAGTGAAAATGGGGACGTTCTATTCCATTCCATTTGTCCGATGACAGTAGGGATGTCCTAAGGAAAGTACAACATTCTGGAATCAAATCAGAAACCAGGACAGCTTCTGTAAATCCGGGACTGTCCCTGGGAAATAGGGACATTTGGAGGGTCTGTACAAGACCTTGCTCTGGTCAGTAGTTCTGCTGTAGCTTCTGGATCAAGAGTGAGGGAAGCACCCCCCACAATAGAAGACATTGTAATAATCCAGTCTTGAAGAAACCAACACATGAACTGCTGTAGCAAGTCTTTCCTAGTCCAGGAATGGCCATAGCTGTCGAACCATCCAAAAAGACCCATTATCTTTACAGCAGAGAGCTGCCACCACCAATCTTTCCTTACTTCAAAAAGTCAGATCTTTGAGAGAAGCAAGTTTGTTGTGCGAGAGACCTCCCGATCAACTGTAATTGTTCAACCTGAAGGTACCAGACATAGTAATATCAAAAATGAGGCTCCCTCTTCCCCATTCAAAACCACCTGTGCCATCTTCCACCCAAGGCTGTGTCTGCCCTAGCGCTTGGCTAAAGGGCATTGCACAGGAAGGAAGGAAAACTTGTTGGATATCTGAGTCCCGGGGCTGTAGATCAACACAAAGAGCCGTTACAAGGATGATTTCCCATTATTGTTCTGTTTTTAGATTGCAGCAGGTATGTCAAAACACTTCCGTGGCCCGCTCTTCCACACACCTAACGGCGGGCCTGCGCTAGTGCGTGAAACCACGCGCGCAAAGGAACACATTTTACAACCTTATAAAAGTCAAGGAGAACATGACAGGCATTAAATTGACTTCTCCGTGTTAAACGAGGTGACCAACTGGAAAGAAGCATCAGCCCTGCTGACAACATGACAGATCGGAGCAGTTAAAGGATTTACAGGCAATAAAGAGAGAGAGAGAGAGAGAGAGAGAGAGAGAGAGCATGGGGTTGGGGACTTTCTTTCTTTCTTTTTTTAAAAAAGTCCTGCATATGTATTAGCTTAGTGCATCATTTTGCTTGCACAAAGTCATCAGAGTGCTTCAGGAGATTGATTAGAAAAGGCTTTTCACACACACACACACACACACACACACTTTTTTTAAGGGTCTGCAATGGTCATATGAATTGACTGGACCGCTAGTGCAGAAACATGTTAACTACTGACAAGGAAGAAGACACTGCTTGCTTTGTACTTGTGACTTTCTTTATTTTTTGCCAGTTGAGAATTTTGGGGCTATGTGCACTCTTCAAGGGCCACGTTTACACCACACATTTCAAGCGCTGCGATACCATGTTAAGCACTCACGGCTTTCCCCCAAAGAATTCTGGGAGCTCTAGCTTGTTTAGGGTGCTGCGAGTTCTTAGGAGACCCAATTTCCCTCCCAGAGCTACAGTTCTGAGAGCGGTTTCACAACCACTCCCTCTTTACAGACAACTCTGTGGACATTCAGTATTCTTTGGCTACTGTGTATGTTCAGTTCTCATTGGACTGATTTCTTGGAGGGTGAGGGTGCCCGCTTAGGATTTGTTTCAAAACAAAGCTTTAATACTTTCTGCAAACCTTGGGGTTCCCTGAGAATGCAAGGACCTTCCTTGTGTTACTCAGTTGTGCTGTTTTGGATCTATAGCTGTCACAGGTCAGCACCAGAGTTCCATCTTAAGAGCGACTGGGTTTGAGAAATGTAAATGTTGCTGGCATCATTCAGTGGCATCTAGCACAGGCACATATGCAGAAATGTGTGTGTAAAACTGCCTGCTGGTGAACTGGAAAGGGGGGGGGCAACACCAACTTGAAAGGCATGGGTGATTGGTGCGTTTGAAAAGGGCTTTACAGTTAGACTTCTGGCAGGGAACAAAAAGAGAATTGTTTCTCTCCGAAGAATAGTGCCTGCTTTAGAAGTCCCTTCCCTCTCTCTGCCAGACCGCATGCATCACTGTCCATGCATTCACTTGACAGTTGAGTCGAGAAGTTCAGAATGACAACTCCCTCCTCCCCTCGGGGTCTCCTCCCAAATTATCCTTGACCGTTTGGCTCTCTTTGGGATATTTGTTAAGCGGCCGCTGGAGGACAGTGTCAAAAAAAAAGGGGGGAGAGACTCTGTCCTAACCCTTGTGGCATGCAGGAAAATTCCATTCTCTTTATGCGCCACTAATTTTCTTGATCCCGATTGGCAACACACACGTTGCTGTGTTTTCCTGGTGATATTTCATAAGCAGAGCTGCTTGTCCTTTGCTTTGGCATGCCTTAAACAGCCTCTCTGTTTCTCTCCCGTCGAAGCTCTCTTTGGACTTCACCGGCTTTCTCTCTCGTGCACCCTCTTTTTCTCACGGTTGCCCATCAATCTGTGCGAGAGATTCCTGTTTTAAAAGGTACGGTAGAGGTGCATGCAGGTGTGTGCTGGATTAAAGTGCCAGAACAATGGCCCAGTCACCGATGGATTCCTTTGCATTCCTCGCAAGCAATTCACAGATCCTTCAACTGTACAGTTATTGAATAAACGAATTCCTCACTCATTGCAAAGCCTGCACTGCGGTCGTGAGAACAAGTTCTCGTTGCCACTTGACCTCTCTGCAGGTGACAAAAATGGTTTCTCTCCTTCCCACTTCCTCCCCAGATCCCATTCCTAAGGAACTGTTGGCAGGGCTGGCTCTCTCCCTATCCCTTTTTATATACAGGCACGGCCCTGTATTTAGCAATGCGAAATGTTTGTTATAAACATGGAGCCGTTCCTTGAACAGGTAGCTGGTCTACTTGCATGGCTGCAAGTGGGGAACTGTCTAGAGCAGTGTTTCCCAACCTTGTGCCTCCAGCTGTTTTTGAACTACAACTCCCATCATCCCTGACTAGCAAGACCAGTGGCAAGGGATGATGGGAATTGTAGTCCAAAAACAGCTGGAGGCACAAGGTTGGGAAACACTGGTCTAGAGAGCTTCCTGCACCAAGTAGCACAGCAAGGAAACTGTTATGTACTGAAGTTCTCACCCTGGGCCAGCAGGGGGATACTGTAGATAGTTTTCACTCAGGTCCACATATGCAAATAAGGGATTGAAAGTGACTTTCAGTGATTGGATAGTTACAGAAAGTGGTTACTGTTGCATTGTAGTGGAGTTCTATATAAGCAGGCTGGCTGAATCCTTCAGTTCAGTTCTGTTCTAGCCAGTGAATAAACAAGAGCTGTTTGAAGAATTGCTGTGTCGTCTGATATGTTCACCCATAACTTAACAGAAACAATTGAACTGGAACCTTTGTCCTCGATGAGCTCAGTGTTTTGCTATTTTTCATCGCAGGGAGACAATTTATATATTAAAAATGGAATGCCCCACCTACCTAAAAGTTGAAGTGGTGCAGTCCACACTTCTTCCACCTCATTTTCCTGCATGTGTAAGCCAGGCCTTAGAACCCTTAACTCAAGACATTGCTGTCTTTCCAAGATGAGGGAGGCCACTGGGGCATTGCAAAAGAAAAAAAGGAGGGTGGCAAAGGGGGCGGGGATGGGGAGAGAGAGGACATGTGCTACTGGGAAAAGGACAAAAGGGGTGTTATAAAGGTTGCATACACCCCCCCCCCCAATCTCTACTGAGCAGCAGCAAGATTCCATGGGGGTTCCATGTGCTCAAAAAGGGTTGTGTTTCCATTGGGAGATCAAGGTACATTGGAGACTAGTGTATTTCAGAAAGAGGTTTTATTGTACACATATTTACACCAATCCAAAGATTATTGCATTACTTCACAAGAGGGGTTTGTTTCACATGGCAATGCAGCATTTTTGTCCAAGGCATCTTGCACACCATGCCTGTGCAAAGACCGCCTCTTCCCATATGAACCTACCTGGTCCCTGAGATCATCTTCTGAGGCCCTCTTTCGTGTGCCTCCTCCTCGAGAGATCTGGAGGGTGGCAACACAAGAAGGGGCCTTGTTTGCAGTGGCTCCCCGTCTGTGGAATGCTCTCCCCAGGGAAGTTCGCCTGGTGCCTTCATTATACACCTTTAGGTGCCAGGCAAAAATGTTCCTTTTTAACCAGGCCTTTGGCTGATCTGATTTACATCCTATGCCCTTTTAAAAATGGGGAGGGGGGCTATTGCATTGTTGTTTTTGTTTTTATTAGTTATTTTGTGGTTTCATATCTTGATTTTATTCTGTGAACCGCCCTGAGACCCCCGGGTATAGGGCGGTATATAAATGCAAATAATAATAATAATAATAATAATAATAATAATAATGTCCATGCCACTGTCCCATCCTGCCAAAATGGTTCTGGCCTTCACAGCTGCTCATGAAGTTCTGCCCCCTTCCTTTCTTTCTCCCAAGAGCCACTGCTCCAAGTAATACCTCTCCAGCTGTCTGCTCGCTCCCTTGCCCCCTTATCCGGACCTTTGTTGGTTAAAAGGATAGTATTTTTTCTGTGTGACATCACTCTCCCATCACCTTGGCAACCTCCTCCCTCTACTGGCAGAACCTCCTTCTTGTTTGATGGGTTAATTATGTGTTTCAATGCCTTTTGCCATTCTTAATGACTTCTATCTCAGGTGAGGCCCTGGCATCTTCCCTTCAATACTCCAGATACGAACTAAACTCTACCATTTATTATTTTCTAACATTATTAAATTCTAACATTCACTAACTCTAGCACCCACAAACTCTGTTGCCCCAGATCTGCAACAGCAATTTTCAGTTTGCACAGCATCTGTATATGTCCCTTTATAAGTATATATGTAGATAGTTGAAACCAGTGGCTAGAAGTTACATTTCACCAAAGGTAAGCCAATTAATTTCTCGTCTAAATTGCCCCCACTCCAATTCTCAACTCACGTTGCACCTCATCTCAGATCATGCAAGTCAGTCTCTGTTTTGAATTTACCTGTTTAATTTATCATCCAAATGACCCAGATCCTGCTCTTCAATCAATTTCCCTTTAATCCCATGCCCTACCCAAATCAATCTTTATTTCAAAATCAATAGGCTGTGCTTGCATCACAATTCCCTGTACAGTGTGTGTGTGTGTGTGTGTGTGTGTGTGAAGAAGTGTTCCTATGATGAAACAAGATGGCTTGTAGAGGATCTACATGTCTGCCTCTTTACTGATAGCAAGATGAACCTTTAATGCCAACACTCACACTATGCATTTGAAGTGCTATTGTGATAGCCTGGGACTCGGCCCAGATTCGGAACCAGAGGAGACTCAGTCTGCACCGGATCCTTTGCCTCAGGCATCATTGGAACCGAGTCTGGGGCCTGATCCTGAAGAGTCCCAGTCTGCACAGGTTCCCCTGCAACAAGCCCCAGCTGGGCCGAGTCAGGGGCCTGAGCCTGCCCTGGCTCCAGATGCGGGGATTACCTCGTTGCCTTCAGCTGGGCCATCACTTACAGCTGCTCCACTACCAGTTGGGTCAGGGGAGGCTGAGGCGGCCCCTGGGTCTAGTAACCCACTGACGTCTCCTGATCTGCAGAGACTAAGGTCTGAGAGAAGGAGAGACCTGAGTACTCACAGGAGGAGTGCTCACCTTCAGGCAAAACAGGGAGGTGAGTCACCAGGGGATCAGGACCGGCCGTTATCCCAACAAAGATAAAAGGCTGTCAGACCCCGCCCCAGGTTGCGGGAGCAACATTGCTGTTTGCCAGAACCTGCCTGAGATCTTGTACCTGTCCTTGCCTGGTTTCCTGCCTTATGTCCTGCCTTGGCCCTTTTGGAATGACTCCCAGTGGAACCTTCGGATTGGGGACCGGTCCTGGACCACGTTTCACAGGTTACCCCTGGGCGCAGCACAGCTATGAGGTTTAGGGCCCAAAATCACAAGAAAGGAGATTCCAGCTGAACACCAGGAAGAACTTTCTGATAGTAAGAGCTGATTGACAGCAGAACGGACTCCCTTGGGAGGTTGTGGACTCCCCCTCCTTGGAGGTTTTAAAGCAGAGGTTGGATGGCCATGGATGCTTTAGCTGAGATCCCTGCAAAGCATTGGATTACCTGACCCTCAGCATCTCCCATCCAGCTGTACAGTTCTATGATTCTAAGTGGTATCATAGCGCTTCAATTGTCTGGTGTGATGTGACCTAAGGCTAAGGCGAACTGTGCTTTTTGTTTGTGATGTTTGGCAGGATTGTGATGGGGGAAGTAAGGGTTAAGCCTTCCCCCCCAATGCACATTGCCGCCCCAGTGAAATTCGCCCCCTCCGTGCTTACGACTGGGTTTTTAAAAATTCAGAGTACGTTGCACATTTAATGTAATCTGCCGTTTGACCCTTAAATGAACAAGATAAGGGTCCACATTCTGTTGATTACAGTGGGATTTGAGTGTGCTTAGGCTCAGGCCAGGTTTTATTTGCCAGCAATATAATTATGCCTGATAGCACAGCTATCTTTGTGATGCTGTAAAATCTCACCCCTCCACTCTCTACTGTCACTGCACGGCCACTGGAAGCGAAAGCAGTTGTTGTTGTTTTTAAAGCACACAAGTTCTGCGAGGGGTGGCAGCTGGGGAGGACCCCTTTAACGAAAGTGGAGAATCTGGCACGATAACGAACGACAAAACCAAAGGCAAGCTTGGTCTACTGTATATGCTTGTCTAAACCAGCATGAAAGGAACCTGTCCTCCCATCTGGAAAAACCGTTCTTCTTATCTGTAAATGTCATCCAGCTCATAAACTCAGCATTTAGCCAAATAAGGCAATTCCCAAAGCAGCAGCAGCTTTGCTTAGAAGTAGAAAGAATTTTTTTACATTATTTTTTTTAAAAAAGCTCTCTCATTACCAAAGCTGGGCTTTCTTAAATAGGGATGGATAAATCTGTCAGATTCAGTTTTCTCATTTTCTCAGTGTTCATTTCAGTTCACTACACTTGTGATTATTTTTTTAAAGGCTTAACAAATTTTCACCAGCATTTTAGGAAGTGTTTCTCCCACTATGCATATTTCCCCTCCCCAATTCCCAGAATGGTTAAACCATCAATCCCTCATCACAGAGAACTGGGAATTGCAGCTCTGGGAAAGGAATAGGGGGTCTCCTAACAATTCTCAGAACCCGTAGCAAACTACAGCTCCCAGAATTCTTTGGGGAAGCCATAATCATTTAAAGTGGTATCATAGTGCTTTAAATATATGGTGCGAATCAGGGTGGATTTGATTTAAATTTATTTAAATCACAATTTAAATCACCAGTAAGACTTGAATTAAATCACTAGTCAGTAAGACTTGATTTAAATCATTTTACAGAAAGGTTCAACCTTGCTGGCATCCTCTTAATATTTACACCCTGATGAAAGTTTCATTTTTAGAATAAGAAATTTTCAAAGTAGTTTTTACAGTTATATCAAAAATCATTGATTTGATTATACAGTGGTACCTCGGGTTACAGACGCTTCAGGTTACAAACGCTTCAGGTTACAGACTCCCCTAACCCAGAAATAGTACCTTGGGTTAAGAACTTTGCTTCAGGATGAGAACAGAAATTGTACGGTGGCGGCGGGAGGCCCCATTGTCATTGTCCCATACAGAACAACGAAATTGAAAATCTACATCAGACATTCAGAAACCAACAAGCCTTTTATCCCAGCCTCGTTAACCCCTTAAAAACTCTTGTAGCCCCATAGTTAAATACAATATACTCCCATAGAGACTACCTTACACTGCGTTTCAAACCAAAATCGCATTTGAATAGAAATTGTTTCTCAGGCGGCTTCCAATTTTGAATTTCCCACAATGCCTCAGGGCTCCTGGCGCTTCTCATACCCAGCCACTGCCATCAGGGGAGCCTGGATACAGAGGACAACAATTGGTCTGGGAGGTGCACACATTGTCATCACTTAACAGAGAGAAGCAAATAATCAGCACAGTCTCTTCACTGTGGGTTGGTTCCAGCCTTTGTCATGCTTAGAGGTGGCCCATTAAAACCTGTGGGACTTAAATTAGCATTGACTAACGTAAGTCTTGTTTACAGGTTAACTCTAAGCAGGTCTAAGTTTGGATCCAACCAAGGTATCGTGGTCCCATTCATGTTAATTCTGAAGTAAGTCCCAATGGCTGCAGTGGGGATCACTTCCTAGCACATGTGTCTGGGATTGCCATTTGAAATCGTTTATACACACCTGGTCTTCAATTGAAAAACATAAGATATAGTCCAGAAGGGACTATACGCAATCCAGAGAGACTGCCTGCTGTTTAACTCCAATATTCTTTCTGGCAAAAAGGAAACATATTTTGTAGACTGACATCTGAGCATCAGTAAAGGCATCAGTCAAGGGGGAATTTATCCATTTTGATCCCGCAGCAATATGAGTAAATCGCTCTTCAGATTTTGGACTGTGCTGATTTTAGTTCATAGTAGTTTTGTGTGTGCATGTGTGCTTTAAAAGGCTACAGTTCTACGCACAGTTACTTGATAATAAGCCCCATTGAACTAAGTGGGATTTACTGCTGTGTAGCACTGTAAATACTGGGACGCGGGTGGCGCTGTGGTGTAAACCACTGAGCCTTGGGCTTGCCAATCAGAATGTTGGTGGTTCGAATGCCTGTGACGGGGTGAGCTCCCGTTGTTCGGTTCCAGCTCCTGTCAACCTAGCAGTTCGAAAGCACATCAAAGGGCAGGTAGATAAATAGGTACCGCTCTGGCAGGAAGGTAAACAGCATTTCCGTGCGCTGCTCTGGTTTCGCCAGAAGTGGCTAAGTCATGCTGGCCACATGACCTGGAAAAACTGTCTGCGGACAAACGTCGGCTCCCTCGGCCAGTAAAGCGAGATGAGCGCTGCAACCCCAGAGTCATTCGCGACTGGACTTAACTGTCAGGGGTCCTTTACCTTTACCTTTTCAGCACTGTAAATGTTTTGCTGTAACTTTGCTTTTGTACTATAAATGGCCCCAGGGATTTCTTTAAAAGATGGGATATACATTCCTATAATTAATAACCAAACGAGCAATATACATGCTTGTTAAATCTGTCTGATTCATTCATCCCTGAGACTGCTGTTTCCCACTGCAGAATATTGGTTACACAGATTTTCAGAAACTTTCCCCCTTTTTAACAGCTTGTACATAACATCTCCATCACTTTCCTCATTAAGATTATATCGCTTTAAAAAAAACAACAGCAACCAGCTCTGGTTTGTCTTCTGGCACCCAGCTGCTGCTTCTACAGAAACTGTATTTGTTGTGTCCTCCCCAGAGGGGAATAACTGGAATATTTCTGGTTTGCTAAAGATGACCAGTTAGAGGAAGATAACATGAATGGGCAAAAGTTGAAGAGCTGTGCTTGTTGTTTTATCTGCAGTGACTCATTCATCCTTCGCCCTGATTGCAGATACCTTCAAAGGGACTGATTGCATTTAGATGATCTCCAAACCTCAGAATAATAACCAGACGATGGATGCCTCATGCTGACTCCAGAGTAAAGCACTCAGACCACACAGTCATCTTTCATGATTCCAAACTGAACTGGCTTAACTCAGAGAGACCCCAAATCCTCTCTCCAAATTTCAGAGTATTGATTGTTGTGTGTTTGTTGCTATGCATAAAGTGGTACCAACCATCCTTGATTATTAAGGCTGTTGACTGATTAAAGAATTTGTTAAAAACGTGGCACATTAATATGCACAGAGCATCTCTGAGAGGCTTCAAAGCACTTCACATATATAGTAATTGCTTACTAAGACATGATCTTACCGAAGGCAGTAGGCTATCGCTTCCCTTGCAAGCCCCAGGCCCCAGACAAAAAGTAGAGACACGCCCCCCCTCCTTTATGGATGTGCTTTTTCATTTTATTTTGAAACACATGTAGATCACCAAATCCCAAAGCTCTAAGCAGTGTACATAACAACGTTAATTGAGCAAACACAGCTAAAATCCAAAAATAATTATAAAACCGAAATAATTATCAATAAAACATAGATAAAACCAGTATAACTTCTTCTTTCTCTAACCAAGCTTAGATAACTAAATTTGATACCTAGCTAGGCTGAGGCCATTGTTTTATCCAGGATGACCCAGGGAAATAAAACTAGAAGCAGAGCTCCTTTCTCTGCTTCTAATTCAACATACTCAGTTTGCCCTGTGAATTGAAGAAGGTCCCATATTAGGGTTTCCTGTGTGGTGGCTCCTGTATCTTGGAATCCTTTCCCAAAATATGAGGACAATGCATTAATACCATTAGAAGGCAGTACAATACTTTTCTTTTTAAAACAGCATTTGCTGCAACAGTTTGGATCAAGCTAGACTTTTGTTGAAGAATGCTTCTATTTATATTTTTTCATAATGCATTCCCAAAAATATTTCAGAACAAAAATAAAAATACTAAGGAAAATACCATTGTTCACACATTGTCTTCATAATTCAATAAGCTGAGATTTTTTAAAACTCAAAACCAATTATTTCCAAGCGATATTCATGTCTGCAGTCATTCAAAAACATATTTTAATGAACATTCACAAATTAATAGTTCAGTGATGTTAGCAGTCCTGTTTCAGTTTAGAAAATATCATTTTAAAATCAGGTTTTTGTCTCTAGACACAATGTATAGAAACTTATTTATTTTCTAGATTTTAAAATCACACTAAACCATGGTTTAGCATTGCATGATGAACCGTGTCCAGGAGCTTAACTGTGATGTGCTTACTGCCCCAAACCATGATCTCAAGATAGGATTTGCTGTTGACTTATGGTCCTTGGTTTATTTTAACTATGGCTTGGAGTTATGCACGAACCCCTCCACCCTTCCTTAACCATGGTTTGTTTGCCACCCCACCTCAGATGTTCACCAAGCTACAAAGGTGTAATGGAAGAGCAGCTGGAAAACCACCCAGATTTTGGAGGAACTCACCCTGGTTTGCCTCCTGATGAGATATGCAAGCTGAGGTTGAACTGGGCCACTTTCATGCAGTGAACAGGATCAGCAGAGTGGGATAGCTGTGGACAACACACCTGTGTTTATGGAAAATAGAAGCACAACTGTGCCGCCTGTTCCCTTTCCTTGGCCACAACCTGGAAGTGAGAAGGAAAGCATTACTGTGTCACCACCTCTGGGACCCTATAGCTCCAGGTGGATGAGTCAGCTTGGCCACAGAGGTGACCCCTATCCCATCCCTGTACCCCAGAGTTTAGAGAGTGAACCTTAGGCCAGCCTGTCACCTTAAAAGGTACCCAAAGAGCATCACCAGGCTGTGGTCCTTCTTCCACCTGAACTGCCAAACTGACCAAATTGAGCCAGATTAACAACACAGCAGATCATCACCCCCCCCCCCCAAAATCCCACTATTCAGTGTTAAGTAGGCAAAAAACCCAATCCATGATCCAAAATGCAGATAGCTTGAAATTCCTACTCAGCCCTCTGCATTTGACACTGGAAGATAGGGAAGGAGGGTGGGTGCTGCCACTGAAGAAGAGGCAAACGGCGGGGGGGGGGGGTGGCTGCCCCTTAAATAGGATGCTAAAGTCTGCCCTCCCCCACCTTCTGCCACCTTCAAATATGCCAATCTGCTGATTGGCACTCTGTCTCTTATGCGCCCTACCAGCTGGTACCACCACAGACCAGTGGTAGTATGGGATTTTTTAATTATCTGGGCGACAATTTGTGCTTAAAGTCATGGTTTGTTAACATGACTTAAACAAACATGACTTAAACAAGCATGACTTAAACAAACCATAGATTGCAAACCCTCCAAGTGCCCCTATTTTCCAGGGACGTCCCTTATTTAGCGATGCTGTCCCAGTTTCTGATTTGATCCTGGAATGTCCAACTTTTCCTTTGTTGTTGTTTAGTCATTTAGTCATGTCCGACTCTTTGTGACCCCATGGACCAGAGCACGCCAGGCACTCCTGTATTCCACTGCCTCCTGCAGATTGGTCAAACTCATGCTGGTAGCTTCTAGAATACTGTCCAACCATCTTGTCCTCTGTCATTCCCTTCTCCTTGTGCCCTCCATCTTTCCCAACATCATGGTCTTTTCCAGGGAGTCTTCTCTTCTCATGAGGTGGCCAAAGTATTGGAGCCTCAGCTTCACGATCTGCCCTTCCAGAACTTTTCCTTAGGACATCCCTATTTTCACTGGAGAAATGTTGGAGGGAATGGAATTATCCGACCCCTGAGCCACCTGAAGGCAATCCTGTATAGGGAAGTTTAATGTTTTATTATGTTATTATATATATATATATTGGAAGCTGCCCAGAGTGGCTGGGGCAACCCAGTAAGATGTGTGGAGTATAAATAGTAAAATTGAAGTGGGACGTCCCTATTTTCATTGGAGAAATGTTGGAGGGGATGAGATTGGCATTATGCATAAACCAAGCCTATGCCTAATTTTGAGCAAGGTAACTGAGGAGTGTGCTATATGTGCACAGCCATCCTTATCTGAACCATGATTGGCACTCTGAGGTGGGGGTGGGGGCAGCCAATGGCATCTGGTGTTGAAATTTGCCAACCAAAAGTCGGGAGGAGCAGCTCTCCAATTTGCTTGTTGTTAATACAAGTGGGAGTTGTTAAGTTTGAGTGGATGAATGCTGATTATAGCTTGAACTCTTTTAAAGCATCTTGACCCAAAGTGCAAGTTTATCAGCCATTCATTTGAATTACTTCCACTTGTGTCAGCACTATTCCAAAAAAACAAATCAATGAAGGTTTCTCCCAGAAGTATGGGGGAGGGGTGGGGAGGGGGGGGAGGGAACAGAGCCTTGTCATCTCTTGCTCCCAAATGGACTAAATTAATTAAGCTACTGGAGCAAAATCTATGATAGGAAATTGTTGCTTCTGATAGCTTTGACATCAGCATAGATTTGGATGGCCAAATAGGACCAAGCAAAAAGACCTGCTTAATTTTATTATGAATGTATTTTGGCCCAATCCTTTCAATGGGTGGAAATGATTTAGATGCACTCCGCTTTCCTGAGGAACACACACACACACACACGTGCGTGCGCGCACACACACACACACACACACACAAAATTGCCATTTTACCATGAAGGCTTGAGTCATTGTTCCCGGAAGCCTGACCTGAAAAAGAAGGGGTCATCTGCAAATGGTGTTAATGTGTCGGCAGACTGATTCGCTGTGACGGGATATGCTTCTCGCCACTCCACCCCCCTACCCCCCCCCCAGTCATCTTTGCCTTCTTTCATGGCCTACATATGATACGTTGTTTGGTTTACAAAGAGGAGGAAATTTCTCCAGGCCAAGATCATGGCTGTCAATGGTGGTGAAAAGTTCATTCATCTCATGGTGAAGGAATGCTGGGATGCTCCATTAACTGGACGCAACAATTAAGGTGAACAGAGGATCAAATCAAACCTTGCCTTTGAAATTACAGAACTTGGGCATAGTCTCTGGCCAAGGCTTTTAAATTCTGCTGATTTGGATGAAAAAGGTTAAGCACATGGAGAACTGCTTTATACTGCATGATTCACACATGAGGGTGTTGCGGGCTGTTCAGTGGTACCTTGGGTTACATACGCTTCAGGTTACGTACACTTCAGGTTACACACTCCGCTAACCCAGAAATAGTGCTTCAGGTTAAGAACTTTGCTTCAGGATAAGAACAGAAATCGGGCTCCGGCAGCGCAGCGGCAGCAGGAGGCCCCATTAGCTAAAGTGGTTCTTCAGGTTAAGAATAGTTTCAGGTTAAGAATGGACCTCCGGAACGAATTAAGTACTTAACCCGAGGTACCACTGTACCACCAATACCCACTGCTGAAGCACACATTGACCACATGCCATGCCAGCCACATATTCCGGCTCCTCCATGTGAAGGGGAATCCTGGTCCATCCAGAATACCCCCCAGCATGGAGAAATACTTTGCATATAGATCAGTATGTATGTAGGATAGCTCAGTTGGTTAGAGCATGGTGTTGATAACACCACAATTGCTGGTTCGATCCTCATATGGGACAGCTGCATATTTCTGCATTGCAGGAGGTTGGACTAGATTTTCCTCCTTGTCTCTTCCAACTCTACAATTCTACGATTCTTCATATGGTCATGAAACATGTGGCCAGTGTAGCATGAGCCCATGTCCCCCTCTTCATGTACATTCATGTTGGAATGGGTCAGACCATTGGTTCATCTAGAGCTGAATTGTCTACACTGGAGATAGCAAGTTTTGAACTTGAGACCTTCTGCATACTTTTCACAGATGTCCGCCACTAACTATTGCTCTTTTCCTAAGCTTTCTCCTGTACCAGAGAAATGGGACTTACAAGTGCTTAGCGTTGCCTGGAACATGATCCCCTATTTAAATTTTGTAGCCCATGCAAAGCATTTGGAGATTCATGCAAAGTATTTATGGATTTCCACTCAGAATATAAACCTACTTTGTTTCTGTATTGATGCCTTCTTTTTCCAGACAATTTGTCTGGCCCCGCATATGCTTTGTTGTGTTCTTAAAAGGGTGTTCGAAAGTCTGATTGTTAGAGACATGCGTACACCCCCCCATGTCCATGCCTAGCCTATTGTACAGTTAAGAAAAGAAGATCCTGCTGGATCAGGCTAATGACCCATCTAGTCCAGGTTTCAAAGTGGCCAACCAGATACTCACTGCTATTCAGAGGAACACTGCATCCAACACAGGGGGTAGGACACAGGCCTGACTGGTAACAACTGATAATCTTGAGTTGGTCTGATTCTCTTTTCAAGCTGCCCAAGTTGGGAGACACCACTACATCAAATTACCCACTATGCTCCTGGCAGAGAATCCATAATGCTCCATTGACATAATAACGATTGGTCTCATCTGCAAAAGCTCCAAATTTTCAAGTTTCCAATAGAATCCTCAAATGGGAATTCTTTCATCAAGGGATACAGTAGCTGTTCATTTTCCTTTTGCTGGAACATTCCCAAAGTCATCTCTGGCTTTTAAGAGTGGTGGTGATTATCCGTAAGGATCAATATTTCCTTCCCAATAGACTCTTATTAACCCTCTGCTGTCCTTTGCAAAATCTTCTCATTTTTATTTGGGGATCGAGGTTTAATGAGAAATGCCCATTAGGCTTCTGTGTGTCCACATTGCTAGAAACGGCGTGTTTGAGCGTGGAAGTGTTACATTTCTATCCATAACTGTGAACTAATGTCAGGGTTGCTCTGCCTGCATGAGCAAGAAAAATGGAATTACCCAATAAATGTGTGGACAGGGGAAGCACCCATAATAATATAACCAAACTCTTCACTAGTCTATTCTTAAATTTATTTTTTATCCTTCTCTGATGAACTAAATAAGTCTATTGGCTTATTTCTGCCATCTCTAGGAATTTCATCAGCCACTAGTGTTGTGGTTTTTAAAAAACTTTTTATTTATTTAATTCTTGCTGTTTTAAATTACTACAACCTGTCATAGTGGAGGCTCCCATAGATGGAAGGATGGCAATATATATATATTTAGAAGGTATCATTTGCAAATTAAAAGGAAAAGAAAATCAACTCCTGGGTCACAGCTAGTTCCGCAGTGACATCGCCAGCAACTGATTGTGCCCTGCTGACTGTGACCCTAAGACAGCCCCATTGCTAAGACTTTACAGCAGAGCTGCTTGACTGCGCTCGGAGCTCCCTTGTTCAAAAGGCTTTGCTGTGTCTGTTAACCTTTATTTACCACATGCCCTGTAATGCCTTCTTTCAGGCTGGCTTTGTGAGACGCTCCTGGAAGCCACTGGAGTCTTTGTAAATCTGCTTGTTTAGGAATGTTGAGGCAAATCTTCAAGAGAATTGCAAATCCAATTGCAATTAATGTAAATGACAGACTTAATTTGCAATGTCTCAGCAAAGTCAAGGGGAAAACAGGCCAGCCGGCAATGCAAATGGAATCACAAGGCACATTGTTTGGATTGACAAACCAGCAGCACAATCTCAAGACCTGCTGCTCCAGCGAGCAAAATGAAATATTGCTGTGAGCTGGGTTGTCTGATTAGCATGAATGTGTCTATCATTTGGCACAAGCCTGCGGTGGGTAGCCCTTTTCATCCTGAGAATCATGTTCCCTCTGAGTCCAATGGCCAGCCAGGCTGGGCAGAGTCAGTCCATTCCTGTATTGCAAGGGGTCCTTCCACCTCTACAATTCTGTGATTCTAGGGCCTGAAGGTACTGGGAGCCACTGGGAGCCCACTGGAGTTTTACCAATACATCCATTTCCTTTCTAATACATATTCATTGCATGCAGCAATGTTTCCGTTCCACTGCAGTTTGGCTTCTGACAAAACAACATTATTTGGCTCACTGCTGTGTTGGAATGTTATGCAATTATGTTACCATTGCATTGTGTTATTCCGCAGCGATCATTTTGGTGCAAAGGCCATTCATTTCAACGCAAGGGAAACACAATGCAAATGCAGGGGGAATTTGCTATCAATTGCATATACAGTCATACCTCGTTAAGTTTGCTTCATGTTACGTTCCTTCAGCTTACGTCCGGCGGTGACCCGGAAGTACTGGAAAGGGTTACTTCCGGGTTTCGCTGCTCATGCATGCGCAGAAGCGCAAAATAATATCATGAGCAGAAATGCCGAATTGCAACCCGCACGTGCGCAGACACGCTGCTGCGGGTTGCACTCTTTTCATGTTGTGAACGGGCCTCTGGAACGGATCCTGTTCGCAACCAGAGATACCACTCTACTTTGCCTGCTGCAAACAAACACATGGATGCCGCAGTTCCTGAAACCTTCGGCTATGCATGTAGGGTCTATTCAGATCCTTAGCTAAAAGTATTGGGTTTGGGAGCAGAACCAGCAGGTTCTTCCTCCCCTCCAAATCTTTACAGAGGCCCTTGTGTGCATGGATGCACACGGATTATGCAAAATAGATTTATAAAATTGCAGAATTCACTATGCAACCCCCCCCCCCCCAAGAAAACCGCTGTATAATCCAGCTTTTCCTGCCACAGAATTGGAATGCCCAGGTAGTGATTTTTTTATTTCTTTGTAAAACATGGACTACCCACTGGCCTGCCTATAATTGCATTCACACAACTGAATATCATTATCAGTCACGATTGCTCATTGATCAGCAGTTCAGGAATGTTCTGTGAGCCTTTTCCAAGTGAAGAGCAGGCTAAACATGCTAATGCTAAATAATGATAATAATAATGATGATGATGATGATCAATAATAAAGATAATAATAAAGATTGTTAGAGTTCACCCTAACAAAAAAAATTGAAGCGGCAGATGCAGGGATGAATAGCGCAGTCTTTAAAAATGCAGCAAATTTTAGGAGGGCGTAGCAGAGAAATTGCGCATCGGTGCCTGTGCTAAATTTCCAAACACCGAGTTAAGCCTGCAACATCTTTTTCCCTTTCATTGGCATGCTTGACTTTGAGGTTGGCGGTTGCTCTGTAGATCTGCGAGACTGTGACTCGCTGCTATATTAAAAAGGCTCCGGGGCACATTCTCTCGCACAAAGAGTGTAAAATATGCTCATTGAGAAAGGGGAGGAACCAATTGGCTAATGTGTATAGAGCTAGAGAGAGGGGCATAATTCACCATGTAGCCTGCCCTAATTGATGACGGGAGGACGGCAAACGTGAGCTGATAGCAGCAGAGGATGGGAGCACGCTGAGTTACTTAATGGCTACAGGCCATCGCCTGATCATAATGAAGAGACTAATAAAAAGATAATTAATGATGTGCTTGGGATTTTTATTTATTCGCTGTAGCAGCAGCTAGGAAGGAACCCTGACAAAGGACCAGCGCAGGAATGTTCTGCGTAAAGCTGCCCCGTGCATCGGCCACAGTCGTTCATGCATTGGTAACCTCACGTCTTGATTGTTGCAATGTGCTCTGTGCAGGGCTGGGCTGGAGTGTGCAGCTGGTGCAAGGTGCTGTGGCTAGACTGTTAATGGGGACAGGATAGCACCAGCCCATAACTCTGCTGCTCAAAAGCTTGCACTGGCTACCCATACACTACTAGGCCAGGCTCAAGGTTCCTGTATTAATTTGCAAGGCCCTACTCGGGTCTTGGGTCCAGGATACCTCAGGGACTGCCTGATCCCTTATATCCTGGCTCCATCGCTGATGTCTTTGGGGGAATCAGTGTTAGTGGCCCCCCCATGGCTTGAATGCACACCTCATAATAGCAACCAGGAGTCATGCATTCAGGACTGTGGGTCCAATTTTTTATGGAACTCACTTCCAGGTGGGGTCAGGCAGGCTCCCTCTCAGCTGAACGTCTACCAATTTCTGAACACTGTGTTTTGTTTTGTTTTAAAAAATACAATAAAAATAAAAGAAATCCCAGCACACTTTAGAATTGAGTTCTGATTGTATTGTTTTAAATCACTTTTGTCTTATTGTGTTGGGTCTCTT
Source organism: Podarcis muralis (assembly GCF_964188315.1). Lineage (NCBI taxonomy): Eukaryota > Metazoa > Chordata > Lepidosauria > Squamata > Lacertidae > Podarcis > Podarcis muralis. The sequence goes on from NC_135666.1 coordinate 16,995,901, forward strand.
GTGCGCTACTTAGAGACAGAGGTGCAACAAAAGTGGTGCAACAAAAATGGTTGCAACAAAAGTAATAATTGAAGAGGTTAAAAATAAAAGTTCTGCCTGAACAAAAGAGTGGCAGATTTGGCAGCCAGCTATTCCCCTGGGGAGGGTGAGAGACACTGGAATTGAAAATGGATGAGGATATTGTATGGATCATCTCCAGGCAGTAAAAAATCCAACGCCCCATTTTCTTACTTCCATGCATCTCCTCCCATTTTTGCCATGGGATCAATGCATCATGGATATAGTCCCATGGTAGAGAATTGATTTGTTGACCTCAGTGTCCCTGACTGATTTATATTGTCTGTGAGGCCCACTCACACTTGATACATGTTGGGTTAGTCTTTGGGAGACCCTATGCTGCCATTAAGCTTCCAGGGTGACCTTGTATCATTGGTCATCATCTTAACCCATATCCTATGGGGGCAAGTGCGTATGCTGCTGCCCTGAGCTCCTTGGGGAAAAGGAGGGATAATCATCCAATAACATAAATGGAAGGTGTTCTTCCCCTGTGATTTTATCCTTCTCACTTGGGCCCTAAAGCAGTCCAATCATGATTATCATCATCGCCTCTTCCACAAACTGGTTCTAAAGCCATTTTGGGCTATGGTAGTCAGATCTGTTGCTCTCCAGTTTAGACAGCCTCTTTCCCGCCACCCCACCCCATACAACTGCAATTGAATTCACTCGTTAAAAAAGATGTGTATCAAAACCATCCTACTAGTAAATCCCTCATTTGCTTAGATCTCTCCAAGATCAATTGTGTAGCTTTCAAATAGGAGTGAATATTAAAGAGCTGATATCTCAGAGCCTCCAAAAGACTAGACTAGCTTACCAGCGCACTTCAAAGATTTAGCCACCTTAAGCTTCTGTAAGAGAAGTTATTCCTCCCCATCGCCTTACACCGCCACAGGTCTTGCATACATAAGCACACTATGTTAAGAGGAGATAAAGCAGCGTGGTGCGGGCAGCGCTAGTGGAGGTCAATCTGACAGCGGCAAAGTAAATATACGGATGAGCGGATTGTTGTTTCCCATGTATGTCTCCTCCAGAGATGCAGTTGAAGCATGCTAACTCAGGGGTGGAGACCTATGACCCTCGAGATGGACTCCAACTCCCATCATCCCTGACCATTGGCCATGCTCCCTGGAGCTCATGGGAGCTGGAGTCCAGCAACATCTCAAGGTCTTTGGGCTACAGGGGTTAACTGAACATGAAGGGGCTCAGGGGACCCCGGTATCTGCCCTCTGGTATCATTCCTGCCTTCCTCCATTTGGTGACAGGTGAGCATTTGAATTACTGAGCACCTGCGCTTCTGTTGGCTCCAACAGACCCATTTTCCCCAAGGCTCCCCACACCTGAAGTTCACTCTCTAAGCTTATGAGAGAGACTGGAATAACATTGAGGGCAGAGCTAGTATGCTCATCTCTTTGCCCATCCCACATCTCTTGACTTAAAGCCCTAATAAGAATGTCTGAGAAGGGCTAGAATTGGCAGATAGGTTGCATAGGAAGGTAAATTAGGAAACTGCAAGTCACCTGAGTTTTCTGGCTGTGGGATTTATTTATTTTAAGGAACAATCAATACATAAATAAACCATCAAATGATAACTAATGTGCATGCATTTCTGAATCAGCCATTATGGCTGAACAAAACATTGAGGAAAGGTTAATGGTACTGAACTGTAGCACTGCCATAACTTTCAGTTATGAAATCTCAAGCAAATTGAATGACCACACAAAAACACATTAAAAAAAACCCCTGCCTGTGGAAAGCTAGCACATCGGAGGGAAGGGTTCTTCTAACCTAGTTTTCTCCTTGGCAACTTAGTTTTCTAAGTGTTGGGAGAACTTTTCATGGAAGAAGGTTAAAAACTCCCATTGTGAAATAGTACAAACCAAGGAAGACAGTATTCTGCAGTTTTTCTGAACATGCAGATCATTTTTTATTGTGTGCTGCAATGATCGGGAAAGAAAGCACGGGCAAATGTTTGTTACCATTCTGCTGAACCCTAACTTTTTAAATTTAAGAGGTCATTTTACATCACTGCTTACATCAAGAGATCAACAGCAAAGCTCACCTCAGCCCACAAAACCTCTTGATGATGAGTGCTGCCATCATCTAAATGAAAATGCCCATTATATACCCAAAGGCATGAAATTCTCTGGTGTGATGAATAAAAGCATGTCGAGGGCACTGCTTGAGTCCCTGTGTTTAGATTTGCAGCAGTGTTGTTTTTCCAAGGCAAAGAGGTTAGTGGGGAATATTGCATAATGCCAGTTCAGGAACTGACATCGGACTCAGCCAAGAACATTCTTTAGATAAAAGCATCAGAAAGCGTTCTTAATATTTTCATTTGTATTTCAGAAATGAAGTTCTTCGTCAGGGCGCCAGCCAATTTCCAGAGTCAACCAAGCACAGCAGGAGATACAAGCCAACCCTTCTAGTATTCGAGCGATCTCATTAGAAGAAGAAGAAGTTCTTTTAAAAAAAGAATAAAGAATAAAGAGAGGCTTAAGAGAATTGAGCGATCTAAAGAAGAATCGCATTGATGGGGAAAAGTGTGAAGAGTAAAGACAGAGGGCTAACCTGCATATACCTGTTGGGTTGCGTCCTACTCAGAGTAGACCCACTGGCATAAATAGACATCAGTTAGTCATGCCAATTCATTTCAGTGGGCCTGTTCTGGTCAGGACTAGTATTGGATGCAACCCATTGTTCATCACTTGCTGGAATCAAGTGGGTGATATGCATGCGCGAAGGAGCAAACACCAAATCTCCCAGGCAGAACTTCCACATCACCTCACATCAGTGGAAACTGCAATGCTTTTCAGTGGCACACATTTCACATTCGTCTGTGAGTTGTCATAGAGATTTTAGGAGCTGTGAGGTGGAGATGAAGAAGAAGAAGAGTTTCGATTCGATATCCCGCCTTTCATTCCCTTTAAGGAGTCTCAAAGCGGCTAACATTCTCTTTTCCCTTCCTCTCCCACAACAAACACTCTGCGAGGTGAGTGAGGCTGAGAGACTTCAAAGAAGTGTGACTAGCCCAAGGTCACCCAGCAGCTGCATGTGGAGGAGCGGAGACGCAAACCTGGTTCACCAGATTACGAGTCTATTGCTCTTAACCACTACACCACACTGGCTCTCAAGATGGCACACGAGTTCAGCTCCCAACGTGTTAGACGGTATCAGTGCAGATGGTGAGGCTGAGCCAACTTCTGAAGAAGCTGTTTACGGTGGTACCTCGGGTTAAGAACTTAATTCGTTCCAGAGGCCCGTTCTTAACCTGAAACTGTTCTTAACCTGAAGCACCACTTTAGCTAATGGGGCCTCCCGCTGCTGCTGTGCCGCCAGAGCACGATTTCTGTTCTCATCCTGAAGCAAAGTTCTTAACCCGAGGTACTATTTCTGGGTTAACGGAGTCTGTAACCTGAAGCGTATGTAACCTGAGGTACCACTGTACTTCAGCAGGATTGTGATGGTGTGCCAGTGGTTTCAGCGATACAGTTGCTGCAGCAGGATGTCAGGTTGAAGGGGGCAGTCCAATCAGTGCACCCTAGGGAACAGGAAGCTGGGAGAGATGAGCCATTCACCTGATTCAGCAGGCTCCCCTTGTGTTCTTCTGTTTTCATCATTTTGCTGCTTGCCTGGAGTTGCAAAAAAACAAAACAAAGGTTGACGATATTGTGACAGGTACGTTTGTCACTCGCCAGGAATATATAATAGCTGCAGGGACGGCCCACTCATGAGGCTTAGTAAGACAGTTGCCTCAGGCAGCAGGTTGGGGAACAGTCAGGAAGCGCGGCAGATCTGTGCCCTGAGGAGCACGCTACATGGCTTGCTATCTCCATTGCTGCTGCTCGGACCTCTTTTTTTCTTCCAAAGAGGAGGGAGGCTTTGGTAACTTTGGTGGGTCACGGTGAGGACGTGGTTTGGACAGGCAGTGGCAGCTTCAGTGAGAAGCAGCTAGTGTAAAAACATGATATCAATTTAGGAAGTGAAGAAGTAAAAGAAAAAGTTACCTTAGGACAAGCATCCCCAAACTCGACCCTCCAGATGTTTTGGGAACTACAGTTCCCATCATCCCTGACCACTGGTCCTGTATGCTAGGCATGATGGGAGTTGTAGTCCCAAAACAGCTGGAGGGCCGAGTTTGCGGATACCTGCCTTAGGAAGTGTTCCATGGCTCAACTTTTTCCCCAGATGTGCCAAGCTGTCTGTTATAGTGAGTTCTTTGAAGTCTCAGTTGAACTGATGTTTGCTTATCAAAGTTCTCCGTGTTTGTGGGTTTGCATGTGCATTTTGAAAGCACCAAACTTTCCAGAACATTTTAAAGAAAAGAAACCCTCAAGCCGCTCATTTTCCCCCCTTGGTAGATTTTTAGAAAAGAATTTGTTGGGAAAGGACAGATTAATGGCTACCTGCCACTTCTAACAGCAAATTTTTACTTCATTCGTTCCTAACTGTGGCGTTTTAGCCCTGAGACTGAGCTAATGGTTCATAGTCAGACACCAATTTATTTGACAAATACTCTCCCCACCCCCACCCCCCGCACGTGAACTTTTGGTGAACAATTTGAGATATTTTCTTTCTTTCTTTCTTTCGGTGAGGCTTCCATTACCTTTGATGGCTATCCCCCGAACACTTGTGGATAAATAATTAAACGAAACACAGCCTTTCAAAATGTAGGGAGGGGGGGAAATAAAAAATCATAGTGTCTCACACAGCTCTGACACTCACAAACCCCAGGGGATGCTATTTGAGCTAAGCATAGAATCTCACTGTTCAGCTGAATAGTGCATTCAGGGACATGAGCAGGTTGGAGTTAACAGCAACCTTGAAGACATAAGGGGCTATAATTTCCCAAGTTTGTAAGAGTCTCACTATGACTAGGGTTGCTTGAAAAATTTGATCTTTGCAAATTCTGATGCAAACTGACCTGATCTGACCCTCCTGTGAGGATCAGAACATAACTAGTCCTTCATCATATTGCACACTTCTACACACATTGCAACACAGTTATTGACTCTTTAGAAATGCATATTTTGATATCATAATTATGTTTCGACTAGGGGCTACCACTCCTTCTTGCTCCTCCCTGCTTACCTCCCTGCACACCTGGCAAGCTCCTCCTTCCTTTACAACTCACCCACTCCCTTGCTTATTTCCCCTCCTCTCACAGTTTGCCTTCCCCTCCATAAAACGTCACTGCAGCTGCATTTAACAGAGTGGGGAGGCCGTTTACAGAATGGTTTGACAAACTGCTCTGTGTAGCTCCTCACCCCCCACTATAAAACTCGCCTGGGCAACCTGCTACCCCCTCAATATGCTGTAGGTGGTGCGGCTGCCTCTTGGTAGCCGCATGAACTGCTACGTGAAGACAACCTTACATTTTTATGTGTATAGGAAGAAATGCTTATTTGGAGAGGAATGCACATTTCTGGTGCATATTTATTTTTCTTTTTCCAAAATGCAGACTAGTGTGTGCATGAGATGGAATGGATTTATGCATGAGCACATGAGATCCATAAGGTATATTTTAAAACTGGTTTTTAATATTGCACTTTTATATTGTTGTAAAATGTCCTGGGACCTTACTATGAAGGGTGGGTAAGAAATCCATTAACAGCAACAATAATGTTCAAATCATGCAATATATGGAGGAGGAGGGGAAACCAAGTGTAAAATAGGTCCCAATTTAGTCCTTCATGCAATCATTTCAAGTCTTTGTTCATCTTAATTCAGGATGTGCGGATAATCAGAAAACCATAAAATGTATTTGTATTGGCCACGCAGACCAAAAAAAAGCCCCCTTTTAAAGATCTTGCCTTTCATTCTCCCTTGCATACAGATCTGCAATATTATTAGCATTCAATAGATAAGCTGTGAGTCTCCAGCAGCCCACAACCATCATGCTTCTTTGGCAGGAAGTTAATGTTATCCATCAAAGGTGGCAGCGCATAAAACTCGCTTGTGGAATTCTAACAAGAAGCTGGAGACTGTGGGCAGGAGGACTGGACTGCCCACATAGTCAATCAATATTTGCACACAAAAACAGTCCTGTGCTAAACCAGAGCAATTCATCTTTCACTGAAAAAGCCCGTTGTCCTGACAATTATTATGATTATTATTTCTGCTTAACTGTCCTCCTCAGTTCCTTAGCTCTGCCTCGACACTTCTGTTAGCTGATACCATGCTGTATTCAGCCTGGACATCTGCAATCAGCAGCTGCCTGCAGTGCCCAAGAAAAAGAACCAAATGATTCCTTGCTCATTGCCCTGGGATCAAAGGATAAGCATTAAAGGTACATTACTTTACCCTCTCTGTAGCTGATCCCTTATGGAAGTTTCCCATGCTGTAATACCTAGCTCTAGGACCATTGGAAACTGCCTTATACCGAGTCAAACTATTGGCCTATTTAGCTCAGCATTGGCTACACTGACAGGCAGTGGCTCTCCTGAATTTCAGACAGGGGAGTGGGCTTCTGCAGCTTTTGGGATGGCAAGCTGATTTTCTCTGAAATTTCTGCCTGTATTTTAGTTATGAGATAATGAGGTTTATATTGTTCCTTGCTTGTGCTCTTTAAGAAATAAGTTGTGTCCCTCCATTGCTTTCTGGCTGTACAGTCGTACCTTGGAAGTCAAACAGCTTAGTTCCCAAACGTTTTGGCTCCCAAACGTTGCAAACCCAGAAGTGACTTTTCCGGTTTGTAAACTATTTTTGGAAGCCGAACATCCAACAGAGCTTCTGTGGCTTCTGATTGGCAGCCAATCAGAAGCCATGCTTTGGTTTTCAAATGTTTTGGAAGTCGAATAAACTTCCGGAACGGATTCCATTTGACTTCCAAGGTACGACTGTACTTCTTCCCTTGCCTCCACAGCTTGTGCTTGCAGTTCTTTTCTAGCTTCTGAGACCCAGCAACAACAACAACAACAGCAACAACAAATTTATATGCCACCCATTTATATGCTGCTGGGTTGTCCCAGCCACTCTGGGCGCCTTCCAGCAAATTAAAAAATTATAAAATCACATTAAAACATCACACATTAAAAACTTTCCTACACAGGGCCACCTTAAAAAAAAAATCTGTACAATTTTTAAAAACAAGGACATATCTCACAACATGTTCCCTACCTGCGTTTGTGTATAAAATGAGTCTCGCTGCTTTCCGTAGTTTCCTAGTGTTATCACTTGATTTCCGTGGACACTGAAGGAAATGTGATGTGACTGGAAAGCGTTGGTGAGCCATGGGGTTCATTTTAAAAATTGTGGGAATTGTTGTGGTGCAGGAACACCTAACAGGGCCTGAGAGGAGATGTGGGGATCTTTTTTAAAAGTGCACATGGAAAGGAAACAAAATGGCACCTCTCTTTCTTGCAGCTTGATTGGATGAGTGGAGTTCAGAGTACAGGTTAGCAGCCTTGTGTCTCATGCAAAGTCTGGATCTAACAATGAATTTGGGCTCATAAAGCACTACCCTTGGCAGTCTTCATACAGAAGTGCCTCCAGTTATGGAGAAGGAGGTGCTGAGGAAGATTAAATTATTCCCTTAGTTTGGTGCTACACATTATTCATTCACTTGCCGTGTTTAATGAACCAATGCAAACAAGTGCAAGTACTGGCTCCTTGATGCTTCATTAGATCTGTCCCTAGCTGCCGCCTTGTCTGTCTGTTTGCCACCTGTCCATTTTTTTAAGGTTATGTTTCTTTAGCTCAGCCTAATTTTAAAGGCACACACACAAAATGAATCAACACCTCCTGCTGTGTTTCTAAGGGCTTGGGGTTTCAATCAAACAGGTTTCAAAGTTATTTTGGTGTTTCGTCAAGGCATCCTACCGTAAGCTCCAGAAAGGATGGAGGAAATTGTGGCTCTCTAGATGTCATTGGGCATCCCAGTCAGCCCCAGCTGGCATAAATGGTCAAGGATTATTTGTGGACCAATCACATCTGGAGGGCCTCAGGACTTCCACCTCGGAACGATAGGGTTCAATTCCCATTGGGAACTGGGAAACTGGCACATTTCTTTTGAAGGAAATGCTCTAATATTTCATCACTGGGAAACTCCTGCCAGTCAATGATGAGATTGCAAGGCTAGATAGAACAATGATCTGCTTAGTGTATGGCAGCTTGCTATGTTCCTGCCTCCCACAGTTGAGTTTATTTTCCCTCTCAAACCATTGTTAATGCACTGGGATGGGTTCATTCGTAACACTAAACCATGGTTTGTTAGCTAAGGAATCAGCACGGTCTGCGAAGAGTTTGAAGAGCCAGATGGAGAATCTTTCCTTCAGAAAACCTATTAATTGAGCATTCATTCTGTTTTGCTTGCACAAAGTTTCCATAACGGTTAAATTATTTCTGGTCTTTATTGAGCATTTTATGCTGATTTGTTTGTCAGGCACTTACACAACAATGAGCATTCATCCTCCATTCCTTATGATTTGCTAAAAGGATGGGTTGCAGCTCGGTGACACAGCATCTGGTTTGCCCAAGTCTCAGGTTTAATCCCCAGTGGCATTTCCAGGTAGGACAGGGGAAATGTCCCTTCCGAAACCCTGGACAGCCGTTGCCAGTCAGTGCAGACACTATATGGCTGCATGGACCAAGAGTCTGTCTCAGTATAAGGCAACTTCCTGTTAGCCATCCATGTATCACACACCCTTCAATGCATTTTTTCATCACTTTCCAAACCACAAAAATGCATGATTGTTTTTTCCTCTCTTTTTAAGTAGATTTTGTTGTGCTAGGTAGACAGAAGCTTTTGATCCACTTAATTGCACAGGCCTGAAGTTCTGGTATGCAGTTTGAATTCATCCTGCGAAATCCTGACAGCCTAAAGGAATCTCTGTGCAGATATATGAAGCAACTCTGTATTTTCCTATTCAGGGCTTGCACTTCTGTTTCCTAGGTACTGAGCTTCCTGCAGTCCAGGGCTGATGGTAAGGAAGGCACCAAGCGATAAAATCAGAACAATGGATATCTATATATATTCTGTATGTATATTTGCTTTTTGCCTTGGAATGCTTGGTTGTACTTTGAGATATGGCTCTCCCGCAGCCAATGTTTCCACTTTACACGAACTTGCGATGAAATCTCAAACAGCACATTTGTGATTCCCCCAATTTTATTGCCATGGCAACTGGTTGCTGTCACGCAGATAGAGCCAAGGAGCCGGTAGCAGTGGAGTGATACGATCAGCAATTTTACTCTGTCCACCGAATCCTGACCTGGCGAGGAGACTTCAGCACTGACAAGAGAGACCAGGGTGGGGAAAAAAGAGGCACACAAAAGATGCCTGGTGCTAATCAAAGCTACTTGTAAGAAAAGTGCAAATAATGAATGCCAATCATCAGGAGCTAATGAACAACTTGTTTGCTATGTTCTGCAGAATGGTAAAAATAAAATAAAAAATGCCATGCTTGAGGCAACAGTAATTTGCTAAAACAAAGCACTTTTTTTTTAGATTCAACTGATCAAAATTCACAGACAGGAGGAAGAGGGGGAAGGGATTGCCGATCTGTGTGCTCCTGTGCTGTGCCAATCAACTGGCAAAGAGTTTTAGTTGATACTTATTGATGTTCTGTCCAGTCAAGGAGAAATTGCAATAATTTAGCAACAAGACTGGCACACCAGAACTCCCACCCCTCAAATACTTTCCTAAAACCTTCCTAATCCAGTCAGACTTCCAGGTCTTGCTCATATGACTAGTATCAAACATGGCTGTGTGTGTGATCTATCTGTTTAAATGCATGCCCATTCCTGTGCACTCTGAAAGACACATTATTCTATTTATCTTTTCATTTATATCCCAATTGGTTTCCCCCTTCTCCATTTTATCATAGCCACAACCCTGTGAGGTAGATAAGGCAGAGAAGTCGCACAGTGAGTTTCATGGCTGAATGGGGCTTTGAACCCTGGTCTCTCAGGGTCTCTCTCGCTCTGAATAGGATGGAGATGCTGGTGTGTATCCACCTTCAGTGTCAGGAGTCCAGGTTCCCGGCTTGATAACACAGTAAGCGTAGTTAATTAAAAAGGATGATTATTGTCAAAACAAACAGATAGCGCTGGACGGCTCTATCACAGCCGCCAACATCATCAATCAAGATGACCCTTCTGAAGACTCCTTCCGCTTTCTACAGAAGATAAAGAACTTTTACAACTTATGTCTCTTGCTTTGTTTCCGGTCTAACAGCCCTTCCCATAGGCAACTTTGAGGAGGGATTGGATCAGCTCCCCCCCCCCCCTGACAAACTACTTCCATCTCTGTTCGCTCCTGTTTCAACTTCCTGAGAGCTTTGGCTGGGTTCCAGCCCGCTCTTAGCCATTTTCTTATCACCCAGCATTCCAAGGGGCAAGAGTTGGCACTAGCTGCTGTTCATCCTGCATGAAAGTTGACTCTGTTCCTGGCTGTTCTTCTGTAGGCTGCAAACCTCCACTGGGAGCTGGCTCATTCTTGACATTCAGCTTCCTAAATTCCAATGTTCATATTATCCTGCCCTTCTGCCACAGAATTCAGGGAAACAAACATGGCTCCACCAAACTCACAATGAGCTGCCAGCACCACCACCACCCTCATTGTGGTGGCTGCTTGGCTTGAGTGGTGATTGAGGCCATGAGACACCCACCTTGCCCCCTGGCACCGGACATGCATATTCTAAGGTCAGAGGCTGGGAGATAGATGGAATAGCCCACAGAAAACATGGTGGCTTGTTATTAGCCACACAGAGCTATGGTGTCATTTGCCTCTCATTGCCACCAAATGTCCAGCATTGGTGAATTAACTCAATGGTTTGAGTGCCGCCATTAAATTTCACCTAAAGCTAGGGTGTCCACATGTACTACTTTACAGAGGACAGTCCTCTGTTTGGAGACATTGTTTATTTCTGGAGCTGTCCAGTCCAAGTGAGAGGTAAAGATATAGGACCATCTATATTGAGAGAGCAGAGGCCTGCAATCTAGACTTGGCACCTGGATAGCAGTGTGACCAAGCCCACAGGTCTCCTGGTTATATGCTTCCTCACTATAGGAATTACATTTCTATTCAAATTCTACTTTATATATCTCCCCTAAATTTGCATTTGTGCATGTAAATTACCACCTGCAGATTTTCTACCTCCTCTTTGATGTCCCTATTTGGTGATGAGGAAGTAACCACTCTGCTTAAAGCCAAATTTGGAGGCCCCTTCCAGCTCAGGAGGTAGAATTTCAAGAAATAATTAGATGAAGTTTCACAAGTTTCCTTAGGTGGGTTGGAGGCCACTAATCCATTGCAAACCTTACAGGGTGGGTACAAATCTTGCAGAAAACCAATAGGCACAACTCAATTAACACACCTCCCAAGTAATTACAGGTTTGTTTGTTTTTTAAAAAAGAAGAAGCAATAACACTGAGCAAATTATTGGGGAGCATATTTTTCAGCCCTCCTCTGTGCATCATTGAAATGTGTTTCCAATGCCACTCTTAATTCACCAAGTTCAGCTGGGTGTAACACAAGGGCATGTGACCTGACATTCTGTTGACTCTTAGATTAGCCCAATATCTGCAGCTTGCAATGTTACTCAATCACTAAGCCTTTCTTAAAGTGTTCTTGTGGTTTTAAGCCCTGTGGCGGGAACCTAATGTTTTATAGAGTAACAGCCTTTCAGATATCAGATCTATTAAACTCTTAAGGCAGTCTCCAAAATCTGATAACAGCTATGCTATTGTGTTTCAACACAGTTAAATACTTATTGCTCTTTATACCCATATTTTGCAAGAGAGAGAGAGAGAGAGAGAGAGAGTTTGCTTGTTTTAAGGGTGTGCATTGAATTCACAATGAATTCAATCACATCCCAAATTTAAAGGTGAAGTGGAATGCCTCAGAGATGTTTTGAGCTTGCCAGAAGTGAAGGGGGAACTCTACAGGATGGCATAAGTCAAAAGAGGCACCACTGAAGTGCTTCACGGCACCTTGGTGATGTAGACATTTTAAAAAATTGCTGCAGGAAAGCATCTGCTGAAGTGAAAGTAATGCCTCTAAGCTTGCCATAATTCCAGATTGCTAGGATGGGATGCCAGGGAAAGAAAGAGCAAACTCCAAAATAAGGAGAGAGGGAAATCCATTGTAACTATCCCATCAAGCTTGTAATCAGAGGGGACGATTTTACATGGAAAGCAAATTCTTTTTAGTTTTCTTTTCAACCACTCCTCCAATCAACTCTAAAGGTGTCTAGCAGAAAAGAACTTGGACCTATCTGTCTGCAATTGGGCAGGATCTCCATCTCTCCCAGGTCTGCAATTCTGAGTTAAGTTGCTCACAAAGCATTTGGGGAAATTATGCGATTTCCACTCTAAAACTGTAACTTCTGCCTTTGCGGAAGAAACTTCTGTAGCTATCTTCCTGAAACTTGGCACAATTCAGACCCTCAGAAGGGCAGATCTTGCTGGCAAATTTCATCCAGCTTTTCTCAAAAGGTAAAAAAAAAAAAGTTATACAGTGGAACCTTGGTTCCCAAACCTAATCCGTTCCGGGAGTTTGTTCGATTCCCAAAATAGTTCAGGAACCAAGGCACAGCATCTGATTGGCTACAGCAGCTTCCTGCAGCCAATCAGAAGCTGTGGAAGCCACACCAAGTGTTCAGCTTCCAAAGAACGTGCAAAAACCAGAACAATTAATTCCGGTTTTCATTCATTTTGGAGCCAGAAAGTTTGACTCCTACGGCGTTCAGATGTAGATGATGGGGGGGTAGGGTGGGTTTTTTTGAGGGAGCACATTTTTTTAGGTGTCCAACAGACATGGTCATGGACCTGTTCACTTTTTTTTATCTAGCCATAAAAAATGGTGTGGTGTGTGGCCTGGCCCATACAATAAGCTTTCACAACCAGCTTGGGATGTATTTCTGGCAGTGAAATATTTTCAGGTTCTAGCATATCCTTTGCCAACCACACTGGCCATTGGGCCTCCACAACAGGAAGAGTTTCAAAAGGCTTTATGGCAAGGCTGAGGCCTTTACCAAGCAACAAGGTCTTCCAGTTTGTTTCTCAACTTTGAACTTGCTGACAGCTGCCTACAACTCAGCCCTGATATGTCACTTATAGTGACCACATTCCTTTTTATGTTCCTAGTAAAACAGGTTCATTGGGATTTTTAAAAAACGCTCTCCCAAACCTGCTAAACCTGCTGGGTCTTGGACATGCAATCATAGCTGTATCATACCACTTTTGTTCTCTGAAAGAATTGTGAGTTATTCATTTCATTTGTGAATTGTTTCCCATGAGGCAAAGCAATTTTGACTCACATATAAAAACATACATATTGTAACATGCCAGCCCAGTCTCCTAGCAGTGAATCCAGAGTTTTCAGTGCTTACCTAGGGTTCAGTTTGCTTGGAACAAAGGTCAGTGGAAGCTGTGGTGTCTTTAAGATATATGGTTTTATTTACACATATATACAGCCTGGGCGTAAGATGGAAGGGCTCACAGTATCAACCCTCCAAAAGATCTTACTTCTCTATTAGTCACAGCTTTGGAGCCAGCACAGTGCAAACATTTCTCCATGCTCAGCTCACCCATAGATATGAGGGGAGAAAGGCCCATCCATTTGTTCTACAGCACAGAACAACTTATTGGGTTATGCTAATTGTGGTGATTAACTAGACAGCCAACGTCCTTATTTGAGTAAAGGGATTGGTTTGGAAAGCTTGTTCTGATACATTCTACGCCACAGATACACAGATCCCAAGAACTGGAAGGGACTTAGGGCATCATCAAGACTAGCCTTCCCAAACCATAACATTGTTCAGAAACAGGTAAAAAAATTGCATATATAAAAACAATTAGAAATTAGAAATATGAAAACAATTTGAAATGAAACAGCAACAGCACTGTTATGTACTGAGTTGAATAGGATCCAAAATGCAGCAGTTTGATTGGTCCTAGAACAATAGGATTCAGAATGCAGCAGTATGATTGGTCTGCAGGAACCACCCAATCCAGCTCCAGGCGGAAGTGAATCCACAACCTGATTGGCCTACAGGAGAAATCCGGAATTAGCCAATCACATGCAGCCCATTGAGCCCATTGAGTAAATAATGTATATAAAGCAGATACTTTGGGGAAAACTTTCATTCCTCCTCACCACTATGAGCTGAATAAAGAGCATGAAATCCACTCTCGACTCTGAGTATATTTCAAGCACATACCTAAAATCAAATCCAAGAGACCAACTTGGATAAAGCTTTTACAAGGCTTGTTGAAAGAGGACTGTGTTTAGCAAGTTGCCAAAAAGGCAATGGAGATGGTGCCCATCTAATAAGAGGTAGGAAGGAATTGGGAAGAGCAGGTGCCGCCACACCAAAGGCCTTAGAATAATGTGGAACTGACCTCCTGACAGAATGGTACAGTGGTACCTCGCAAGACGAATGCCTCGCAAGATGGAAAACTCTCAAGACGAAAGGGTTTTTGGTTTTTTGAGTTGCTTCGCAAGACGATTTTCCCTATGGGCTTGCTTCACAAGACGGAAACATCTTGCAAGATTGTTTCCTTTTTCTTAAAACCGTTAATACAGTTGCGACTTGACTTCGAGGAGCAACTCATAGCACGCGGTGTGGTAGCCTTTTTTGAGGTTTTTGAAGACTTTGGTGATTTTTGAAGCTTTTCCAAAACTTTTCTGAAACCGTGTTTCGCAAGACGAAAAAATCGCAAGACGAAAAAACTCGCTGAACGAATTAATTTCGTCTTGCGAGGCACCACTGTATTTGCAGAAGGCCCTCTCCTGCAAAACTCAATGAACAGCTGGGCATGTAGGGCATGAAGTGATCTTTTGGGTATCCTGGCCCTAAGCTATGTAGGGCTTTGTATGCCAATACCAGCACCTTGAATCGAGCCTCTTTCCCTATTCCTGCCATGGTAGGAGAAGACCTATCTTGAAGGGCTCTAAGAAGAACCAGGAAAGTATCTGCACATCTATGCGGAAGGCTGTGGTGTCATAATAGGGATATAAAGCATTGGGCTCATTGTCAAACCAGACAACGTGTAGAGCTGGCCTCCTTTCAAAGCGAAGCACCTGGCTGGTTTTATCAATGACTTCTCAACAATCAATAAAAACTCTGACAAGAGAAGTGCTCTTTCTTGCCTGTGTAGCAATAAAGATTCACAGCAGCATCTTTATTGCTAAGTATGATGGCAATTCTTTCATGCCCAACCACAGCAACCATTCTGGGGAAAGTCATAGGTGGATTTTCAGACAGTAAAAACAGAAACGGGTATATTGAAGGTACTTTTCAAGATGCTGTCTCCCATGTGTCTGATAAAGGGAATCCAAAGGAACTAGGCTAGTTATTGTAGAGCAGTGTTCCCCAACCTTGGGCCTCCAGCTGTTTTTGGACTACAACTCCCATCACCCCTCGCTAGCAAGACCAGTGGTCAAGGATGATGGGAATTGTAGTCCAAAAACAGCTGGAGGCCCAAGGTTGGGGAACACTGTTGTAGAACATTTGATTTAGTCTTAGAGATGTACTCATGAGCCCCCACTAGGGACAGGGGACAAATTTGGTGTTGTTTGTATTTTAACACGGAACTACCTAATTCACACTTCTTGAACCATTGCATGGTCTCAATAACTATCCACTCAAAAATCCATAATATGTGGGATATTGTTCTTCTTGCTCAGTTGTTGCTGTTGCTATTTTGTCTTGAAGCAATTTGACAATACAATAAAACACCCATAAAGCAATTGCACGTATGAAAAAAAAATACATGTATAAAAACAGTTTTGAAAATTTCACATATGCAAAACCATTTTACACCCATCTCCCCTCTTATATCGAGGTCATTATCCCATGCTGACACAACAGCCATTTTGTGTTACAAGATGTCCCCCATGGCAGCCATTTTGTGATTCCAAATGTGTCCACTGGCTGACAACCCCTGCCTTAGAGAATCCATCTGCTCATATTTGTCACTTGTCAAGTATAGCATTCCACAAAATGAGAACAATTGTGGCAAGAAGCAGGGTTATGAAATGATTGTCCAGATAATTTTTGTTATAGGTATAGCTCTTAAAGAAATGCTTTGACTCGTGATGTGCCTGGTGAACTTAATGGTGGATGCTCATCAAGGCTTTTTAAAAGAAACAAACTTGTGCACTAAATCTTTCTTTCATTTTCTTCTCTGTGATTTCCTGACCATTTCCACGATGAGCATCTGAGACCTTGAAGCTCCTCTTCCACAGCCGGATAGCAGTCTGTGGAGGCACATAGTTCACCCAGAGACAGTCTCCCCAATATGATGAGATGTATTGGAAAGAAGACGACGGGTTGGAGAAACAGGAATATTTTACGATGAAGATACACCAAAGGCTGGGTATGTTGACAATGGGACTGAATGGGGGGGGACGACCTTTTTTACTTTCCTTCTATGTGATTTACAAGAACCCCTCCTCATTAGAATCGTCGGTTGAACTGACCCAAGCAGGATGATTAAGGTCTGTGTGGAGATAAACTTTAACCAAAAGTATGCTTTATGGAGATCGAGAAGCAATAAGAGCTTTTGGAATGGCGCAGCAATTAATTCGGAGTCGCCATCCTGCCAAAGGATTTATAGCCGAGAGAAGGAACGGACTTGTTTTCAGACTGCATTCCTGGTGAATCTCCTCAGAGGTTTAGAGAAAGGAGGCAGATTGGTGAAGATTAATGACGCTAAGACTGTTTTGATGTATGGAAGTGATGTTACATGGAAAACGTCTGGATATGGCTATTGGATAAAAAATAATAATATCCACGCAGGATTACAAACTGTCTAACCAGCTTGTGGAGACTATCAGAGGTCACAAAGAGAAAGGAAAAATATATGAAAATAACAACAAGAGATGTGGAAAAACAAGAAGATAGGACTGGATAGTACTGTGAACATCATAAGGTTAGATTTGTGGACATTAAAACAGCAGTAAGAAGCAAGAAGTTGATTGGATCCCCTTCAGAACTTGAAATATGGGTACCCCCAACAAAAATTTAAAATTCGGCTGTGTAATTTGGAATTTATGTAATTTGGTTTGATTTGATGTGATTGGTCGGTTAATAAAAATTATTCTTGAAAAAAAAAGAGATGTATTGCATTTCTATTTGAAACTACAGTGGTACCTCGCAAGATGAATGCCTCACAAGACAAAAAACTCGCAAGACGAAAGGGTTTTTTGTTTTTTGAGCTGCTTCGCAAGACGATTTTCCCTATGGGCTTGCTTCGCAAGACGAAAACGTCTTGCAAGTTTGTATCCTTTTTCTTAACACCGTTAATACAGTTGCGACTTGACTTCGAGGAGCAACTCATAGCACGCGGTGTGGTAGCCTTTTTTGAGGTTTTTCAAGACTTTGGTGATTTTTGAAGCTTTTCCAAAACTTTCCCGACACCGTGCTTCGCAAGATGAAAAAAATCGCAAGACGACAAAACTCGCGGAACGAATTAATTTCGTCTTGCGAGGCACCACTGTACAGCAATTATGGCCTTGATTGTATAGTGGTTAGTACTCTGCGTTGTGAAATTACAGCAATTATTTCAAAATCTGCTTCTCTACATTAAGGCTGTGCACTGGATTCAGCTGATTCCTGAACCAAATTGGGCTGATTCAGAGGGGTCCAGGCTTTGTCCGAGTCAGGTGGAGACAGCCTAATATCATCCTGGGCCATATTCGGCTTCCTGGATTTATCCAGGGTTGGCAGACGGTGGGGCATCTGGTGTAAAGAAGGAGCTTTGGCTATGCATGCCTCTTCCCATCAGAGGAACATGCAGGTACAGTCACAGCGAGCAACACTGAACCCTCTGCTCACTAGTGGTTGAGTAGTGGATTCAGTCCTGCAAGCTGCAGGTTTCTTCTTTGAAACAGCACCCAGCAGACTGGACCTCTCTTGCTCTCTGCAGTGTGGTGCTGGTGCTGAGACACAGAGTCTCCTTTCCCCTCCCCAACCGTTAGTTTAATTTGAGTTTCAACCCCTCTAACTGAACATTAACTCCACCCTGAATTGCTTTAGGGCTGGATCCAGGGAGGGCCAGGTGTTCCTCGGGTTGGTTCAGGCCTGATGAGGTCAGGAGGGCTGTGTACATACAAAAAGGAACTACACATTTCCTTTACACACAGCCCTGTTCAGGGAAGTTTTTAATGTGTGACATTTTAGTGTATTTTTGGTCTTTGTTGGAAGCCGCACAGAGTGGCTGGGGAAACCCAGCCAGATGGGTGAGGTACAAATAAATAATAATAATAATAATAATAATAATAATAATAATAATAATTATTATTATTATTATTATTATTATTATTATTATTATTATTATTTCCGTGGTCTTCTCCTTTCATGGTGATGCATTTCTCAATCTTTGGCGATGGCTAAGTGTCTGCGTGTACCTCTCTCCACAGAAAAGAAGGCAAACAGACAGAATTACAAATGTGAAACATTCATGCAGAAAAACAAAATAAACATGACCGAGCAATTCCATCCTACAGTAAGGCCGTGGGATCCATTTTAAATTCTCATCCAAAATGGACATTAGTTTGTGCCGTAAGATGCAATTTCAAAGTCTGCGAGGAACGGCTGAGTAGTCTAGAATAAGTCCATCACTGTTAAAACAAAACAAAACAAAAAAACCTGCAGCCAAATTTCCCGAAACATAAAAGAGCACCATTCTGACACAGCTGTTTGAAAAGAAGGTTTAATTAACAAACGCTGATAACATTTACAGCTTCCAAAGAACTTCAAAGGCTATCAAGGAAACCAGGAGAATTCTGAATGAGAGAATTTGACTCAAAGCATTCTATAACGATTCCAAACCTGAAAGCATTATTCTCCCCTTCTTTTCAGATGCCTAATTTAGATTATATACCAGAAGCCTGTAATAAACCTCCCACCAAGAAATAATAGTACTTGGTATACGTATGATGGGCTGCTCAACTCCCCTTTTAAATACAGCCCCTGGCTCTCAGCCAGAAACAAAATAACACAAAATTCTTCTGTGACAGTTGCAATGCTAAGATCACAATACTATTTTCTTAGGTCATACTCACACCGTACATTTAAAGCACCAGGATACCACTTTAATCAGTCATGGCTGGCCCCAGATAATTTTGGGAGATCTAGTTTGTTAAGGGTGCCAGGAATTGTTAGGAGAGCTACAATTCCCACAGTGGTTTAACAGTCAACCCCTCTTCCCAGGGACCATAGGAGCAAATTCCTAGGGGCTGAAGGGTCTTTGCCCCCCAAAAAGAAATATTTGAAGGGGCTGCCTCCCCCCAAAGTTGATGGGCATTGCCATTCAAACTGTGCATGAGCACTGTATTGTGTTATTGACTTACCTGCCCCCTCCAATATATTATTCAAGTTAGCACCCCTGCCAAAAATGAATTCAAAAGCTTGCTCACCCTTGTTCATAAAACGAACAAACAATGTACCAATTACACACTGAGACCTGCTGTTTTTATTTTTGCAGTCACTGATCCTAATCCACGGGAATGCAGTGAGATTCTATCCACACACAATTACTGGCACGTACCTGTAGGCATGATAGACCTGATCCCATTAGGTATAGCAATGGTAAATTGTCACAATACAGCACACCTGCCATTTGAAGGATGAACCAAACGACTGGATCTTCAGCATCTGGGTGCATTGTCATCAGGTATGGAGGGGTCTGTCAGCTTCGGTTCTCTTGCTTTCTAATTTTCCAATCCTAAATTCAGTTCTCTACATTTTGCATTAAAAATCCTCGTGAGTATTCATCACCATTTTAGTGCAAATTTCTCCTAATAAACACTTTTTATATGCAGTTTGACTGTACATATTTTTGTAAGTGATTCCCCCTAATATAATGCATTTTGCATGTTATTTTCTAAAACATCCTTATTATTACACACATTTCCCCCTAAAATATGCATTAGCTGGAGAGCTGCATCACAAAAATAAGATAAGTGTAGATTTCTAAGGATAGCTGTGTTTCAGTTTGGATATTGTTTCAGAAAGTGTGAATTTGATAGACTGGGCTTTAAATGTGTACTGAATCTGGTTTCCTCCCTTGTCCCTAATTGTCCTTAATAATCCAGTCTTTACTGAGTTTGGAATGTGGCCTTAGGACTGCTGAATACTCAGTATCTGAACCACAGAGGTATTTTAGGTGAGAGTGCAATTTGTTTTAGCTAGAGTGAGCAGTGGGTGTGCAAAATCTAACAGCTGTTGGGGCAGATGTTTCACCTATTCAGCAGTGATGACAGGTGATGATGATGCTGGAGAAGAAACAGAGCAATTGCAAAAGGACTCCAGCTTGAAGGCATTAAACCATTAAGATGTAACACTAACAGTTGAGCCAAGGCGGAGCAGAGTAGTTTATGATCTTCTCTCCAGCAAAGTTCAGCTAGATGTCCCCACACTGAGAACGTACAAGTTTGCCAACATCCCCTGGAAGAAGACTCCTGAGACAGAGTAATTATTCAAATATAACAATAGAAGAACTGCTAAATAATAGCCAAATTATCTAAGTAAGGGGAGGTGAATATTGAATTCACATATAAGAGGGAAGCATCTGTCTTGGGCATGTAAACAGCTGCATTCTGAGGCTCCCCAGACAAGGACTGGGAGAAAAGTCTTCCTTCTTGCTAAGTTAGCCTGGGACATGTGAACCCAACATGCAGCCCCTGCTGTCCTGCATTCATCAAGCCTAGAGGGACCCCTTGCCCCTGCTCCAATGACCCCCAAGTCAAAGACTGTGGAAGATGACTCAAGAGTACCCTTAAACAAATGATGCCTCAAGGTGCTTGCCAATTATGTTCTGAAATTCTCTTGCCTGTCCATACTGAATGCCATGCCAAGCAAGAGAATTAAAAAAAAAAAGGCATTATGTTAAGTACGTACACCTAAAGTGAATCAAAGAACGACACAGTGCAGAATAGGCAAAAAAGAGGAGTCTCAAGGGCCAATGAGGACCCTGCTGCAAAATGCCTACACAGCCACCAGAAAGGGCAAAAATCCCATAGAGGGAGGAGTATTGGTGCTGTAAAGGAAATTTAAAGGGGTCAGGAAGGCTTAAATAGCAGCCTGATTGCCCGCTTCCTATTGAGCAGCCTAGCCCATGATATCCCCAAGACCTTCTCCAACTCGCATCTTCTCCCCAAAGGGTGTGTATAGCAATTTGACCCCCATTAAAGAATGGGAGTGGCATTCTCTACAGGAGACACCCATCTTTTCCCTGTCTGCATGACATCCCTGAAAGATAGTAATGTAAAATGAATCACAGTGCAAGATCAACTACGAACATCTGTTTGAAGGTCTAAAAAGAGCACCCATGTCTATCGTTTTTCAATGCGACTGGGAATCCTGGCAAAGCAGAGCTCCTCTCTAACGATACAGAAAGAAATCTCATCACAAACGGTGGCACACACCTTGGCATGAATGCATATGAATGCATTTTACTCTTCATACCATCACAGAGTGTAATAAGAGAAAGAGAAAATAAACTCCTGGCTGGTAAACAACAACAACAACAACATAAAACAGAACAGAAAAGGGGATGAATAAACTGGGATGCCTTCATGGTGGACATTGATGCCTTTTCCAATCAGAACATCAGTGCTCTTAACCCGGCCCTGATTCAAATGCTGGAATCCAGGATTTTGATTATTGCCTGTTTGTTCTTCATCCTGCAGCGTGGCAGTTCAGACAGATTTGGAAAGAAACAAAGGGCTTTGATGCTGTACTTGTTTAGTTTCTTAGAACCCTTAAACTATGAGCACATTCCAAAAATAGGCTTCTGGAAGAGTCACAGATTCTGACATCGATCAGTTCTGCTCTGGTAAATGTATCGCTTGAAGTGGCATCTCAAAATCCAGGGGGGAAGCACCCCATGTTTTAAAAGAAGCAGGGAAAGCGGCAATAGTATTAGATTAGTGGCCCCGAGAGTTGGCTTGGCATGCCTGCTGATTTCTTTTCTTTGGAGAAGGGGAAATGACCTGAGAATGTTGAGCTAAATATTTGGCAAGGAGGCGGAGGCTGAAATAACTTGGCTTTGGCCCAGTCCGTAACCAGGGCTCAGATATAAATGTTCCTTGCGCAACCACTCAGACAAAACAAGTGGTTCGAATAACATCACACTCGAGTCACTGTGGCTCTAAGCTGAGTTGGACTCAGGAGAGAACTTGCTATGGGATCCACTGCAAATGAGGATGCCTCCTCTTTTTAGCACTCTTTCCATAAGTAAGCCTTTAGACCTTTGTGTTTTCATTTTTCTTGCCTTGCCAAGTTTATCAGAATGAATTCTTTTCCTACTATGGGTGTTTGAACTGTTCATCTAAAAGCCTTCCAAGAAAGAAGGCTTAATTTGGAGTTATTTTCAGTATGAAGGTTTCTTCTCTGGCAGGTACACACAGCATATAAAACTTGTGCAGTTTGTGTCTATGACACAATATTTTGACAGCCAACTTGCGGTAGCAAGTCAACATTTGACGGTGTATCTGACAGCCGACTTGCAATTGGAGCTAGTAAATTTTGTTAACTTCATTCACTCAGCCAGCCATAACAGATGAATTTTGAATATCAGTGTCACATCTAAATTAAAAAAAAATAATAAATGAGGATAGCAATCACTTTTGAAGTCAATTTTCAACCATCAAAAACGGACTTTAGACTTCTGAATGTAAGTTGGATTTTGGATACTTTTTAAAACAACAAAACAGTCTCAATACTACCATAAGAGGAAGTGGAGTGGTTAAAATATTGGATCAGCACCAGACTAACAACTGGGTTCAGATCTCACTGCTGTGAAGCTCACTAGGTCTGAAGGTGGATGGGTCACTTTCTCTTGGCATAATCTATATTACATAATTCTCTTTAGGATGTGAAACCAGGTTGCTATTGCTCCCAAGTTCCCATCTGTTCTGAAGGCAGAAAACCCAAACTAAGAAACTTGCCTTTTAAGCGTCTGTGGTTTAGCATGGATGCACCTCTTTCCTTTGGCCTTAAACTGAGATTTGTGTTTTCTGGGACCCACCCTATTCCTGTAACTGTAATTTGTTCTGTTTTTAATATTGAATTCTAAATTGTTGTAGCCTGCCTAGGATCTGCTGGGTGAATGGTAGACGACAACAACAACACCCTGAAGGGATGGGATTTACAGAACAATCCTACACTCACTTTGCCCCACACCTGCAATAAAGACTCAACTAATCAAGCGTAATAGTATTTCCCCGTAAAGGGAAGTTGTGGGTGTGTGACATGACCTGTGCCAGCCACTCCTACTGGCAGCATTCTGCAGGTGGCACATTCCAAGTCCTGAGAGCACAAAACCAAACTGGAGGTTGGTAGTGGTCAGCACCATTCACCCATCATGCCTCAGAGTGCCTACCATGTTAAAATTTTGTCCGCGCCTCAAGCAACAGCCAGATTAAACCCAACCTACCACAGGCCAATCCAATTAAGAGCAGTGTAGAGTAGTTGAAAAAAATGGTGCCCCCAATGGCGAATCAGAGCGTACCCCCTAAAAATCCTACTTAGCTTCACATGGCAACTGACAAAGGCCTGCACATCTCAAAGGGTGGGAGGGTAGGATGTTGGAAAGAGACCAAGAGAAAGTGCTAAGGGGAGGTCCTTTTCTTTAAAGGAGACCTGCTCCCCCAAGCCAGAAGCCACAAGAGGTCATGTGGGGAAGCTGCACCCCCTTCCCTTCATGAGGAAGACTTTGTTCACCCCCAACCAAAGGATGGGAATGCAATGATGATTGGAAGCAGGTAGAGATATGTTATTGCCTACCATAGTCAACATGCATACAGCCTGGGAGAAGAAAAACACACATGCAGAAAACACAAAATGGCCCCAACATTGCTAGAAACACTGTTTCAGCCCAATGACTCCATTCCTTTTCGGCAAAGGTCTGAGGCTCTGGGGATAGGTAAAGGGACCCCTGACCATTAGGTCCAGTCGTGGCCGACTCTGGGGTTGCGGCGCTCATCTCGCTTTATTGGCCGAGGGAGCCGGCGTTTGTCTGCAGACAGCTTCCGGGTCATGTGGCCAGCATGACTAAGCCACTTCTGGCGAACCAGAGCAGCGCACGGAAACGCCGTTTACCTTCCCGCCGGAGTGGTACCTATTTATCTACTTGCACTTTGTCATGCTTTCGAACTGCTAGGTTGGCAGGAGCAGGGACCGAGCAACGGGAGCTCACCCCGTCACGGGGATTCGAACTGCCAACCTCCTAGGCTCTGTGGTTTAACCCACAGCGCCACCTGCGTCCCACCCTGGGGATAGGGTAGTCATAAATCTACCTCAGTAAAAGCTCCTTAAGCATCTTGCTTAGCAAGAGTATGGCAAGCAAGGCGCAATGAGGAAAATCATGTCAAGTAAAGTGACAGTGGGCCAAGTCACATTGGGTGGAATCGTTTCAGGCAAGATCAGGTTCAGACAGATCTTATCAGGACCCTGGAAAGCTCCCAGTTAAGGTAACTACCACCATTTGTGAGTAATGGATCAATGAGGGAATCAACATGAGGCTCCAAAGATATAGCGTCATGTCACAGGTCCTGGTTCCTGATCCCATGGAAGTCTTCATGCGTGCAAGGCTTCCACATGGGCAGGAACCTTAATGAAACAAGCTTCCAAATTGTGTGAAGACATCAGGTGCCTGGTTGGTGTGGCACCTGTTGAATGAACGTGTGGGCTTAATTTCTAAAAAGGGCTTTAAATGAGTCTAGCCCAGGCTTCCTCAACCCCGGCCCTCCAGATGTTTTGAGACTACAATTCCCATCATCCCTGACCACTGGTCCTGCTAGCTAGGGATCATGGGAGTTGTAGGCCAAAAACATCTGGAGGTTGAGGAAGCCTGGTCTAGCCTAATCCTGAATCTTGGTCCACAGGGAGCTCTCAGCTTTCTGGATCCTCAGCCATCTGAACTGCACTTTGCCAGCATTTCCCCACACAAACAATGCCTAACATGTGTTTAAGGGTCAATCCTTTTGGGACTTGCTTCATTTTCATTCCCATTTGCAGAATTGTAAAGGATCAGCCCTCAAAGCCACTGGCTTCTATCTAGTAATCTACACAGCCATCTCAATTGGCTGTCTTTTAAGTCAAGTCTTGTTTGAAAAGTGTTTTGGTTTGGTTTTGGCCTTATGTGGCTTATGTGTTTTATTTTCTGGATCAATGCTCTTTGCCTCTTTCAACACATGCTTTTTTTTTTTTTTTAAAGGAACCTGCTTCCTTTTTCTTTCCTGTTTTATGATGTGGTAAGGAGGCCTGAGCATACTATAGTAAGGGAAACCTTGCCAGTGCTTTCATTGCTGCTTCCTTGAATTTATATCCCTGCATTTACAGTGGCTTTTCAATTTGTTCTTTAGATTGTCCACAAACATTCATGAGCAGGCTTCTACTGTTAAGTCAAGGTCTCTTTGAAAGTTGCCTTGTTTCACTTTCAGTTCTGCACACCCAGCCTTGAATTTATGAATGCTTAGTGCAAATAGCCATGTGCTATTTGTCAAGGGCAAAGATTCCCTTTCAGAATTACTGCTGGTGCATTTTATAAGCCGTTGAGCAACTCACTGGGTTTCTCTCTCTCTCCCCCCCCCACCTGCTTTTGTTCTTTAATACAGAGGTTGGGGAGAGAAGCCTACTTTATATTAAGCTGAGATAGCAGACTGAGATATCTGTTACACATTCCTATCGCCCATCTGTCAATCTTCGGGAAGAATCGTATTCTAATAAACCAAATTGCTTCTAAGAGCTTTTGTTGCTCCTTCTTATCACATTCCTATTTGTCTGATTTCCCTTATTTGGGTAATTCTCAAAAAGGCCCCACTGAGTTTGAAAAATCAGACCTTACTTCGATCTGTTAATAAACTGCTTTTGCTTCCCTTTGTTACCCTTAATATCAGAATATTTTCTTTTGAAGTGCTGTCCTCTGTGATTCCAAAGATCTGAAGAGCTTGGACTGTCGTCAAGCAAGACAGGATAACTCCAAAGACAATATTGCATGTAACCAATGTTCTCAAAGTACTAAATGATATTATTATTGCTATTATTAAGGAGAAGGAGAATGGGACAAGCTGCTGTCCATACTGGTTAAAGGAGGGCAGCTGGATTGGAGGGTTCCTGGAGTCGAGTCAGCAAAACAGGTGTCTCCAACACAATGCCCTCCAGATGTTGGACGCTCCCATTAAACCCAGCCAGCTTGTCCAATGCCCATGGATGATGGAAACTGGAGTTTGGCAGCATCTGGAGGGCATCAAATTGACTACCTCTGCCAGGGGCATCTTACCCATAGAGGCTAGTGGCGCAGGGTGCCTGGGCACCAATTTCTGGAGGGCGCCAGGGAAGAGGCGGAGGCTGGACGTGGCACCTCCTGGCATCAGCTCACCACCCTCGCCCGCCTCCGCCATGCCACACCAAACCAGTTCTGTGCCCGCAGCCTCCATCTGCCATGGCCACTGTGGCATGAAGCGGCCAGCTGAGCCAGGAGGTGCTGTGTCCAGCCTCCACCTCTTCCCCACCGGAGGAGCCACCCTCCAGCCACTGCCCACCTCCTCCAGCCCCACCGGCAGTTCCGTCATCCCTAAAAAACTCTGGGAAAGGGGGGGGGGTGCCAGAGGGAGCTTTGCACCATGGTGCTGGATATGCTTAAGACGGCCCTGACTCCCTGCAGTAAAGTCTTGTTCAGATTCGAGTGATTACAGAGTTCCAGTCCTTTGCAGTCTTCCAGTCTTCGACAAAGAGAACCTGGTGGAACAGACAGCAATGCTAGCTCCCTGGCAGTGGTGTTGCTGCTGCTTCCTGGAATGGTGGAGAGGAGGGGAGAGGTGGCAGGAAGGTTGCTGCTGTGCAGATGCTGTTGTGGTGCCAACCTGGTGCTCCCACTGGTGTGCCCATGCCAATGTCAACCTCCCTGCTGCAGTTGCATCACTGCCAGTAATCTAGCATTATAGCTCAGCCCCACCGACTGATCCACTTCTGTCCATAAACTCTCTTGTAGACAAATTGCCTCTGAGTTGTGCACATCTTGATGCAATGCAATGAAGATTTTTTTTTTAAAAAAATCAGTTAAAAACTAACTATAAATTCTGAAATATCTGAAAATGCCTGCTACCATATCATACACTGCTTAGAAACTGTTGATCGTAAGCGGTGTATAAAATGGTTGGAATAAACACAGATTATAGTAAATAAACGCTGCATCAGCCTGACTGCCCCTGCTTGCTTTGCTTGTCTCTGGCAAATATCCTCTTTTGAGCAGCTGCAGAAATAAATAAATATCCCCTTTAGAAATATGGGTGACCAGGGCAAAGGATCTAAGAGAAATGGAATGAGTCAGAGCATTATTAGATTAACAACTGAATTGTTTGAGGAAAGATGGGACAAACTGCTAAAAATAAATCACTGCTATAACTTTTATAATAACAGTGTATATACACTTACTGGAAGCCATAACTTACAGTGTCTTGACTTTGCTTTATTCCCTTATCTTGTATATCTGCCACCTCTTTCTTTACTGCTTTTTTTCAAATATATGGCCTGTGCAACTGGGAATTGGGTTTGTTCCTTCTCTTCTTTCCTTTTAACAAGAAGGAAACAAGCAAGCAAAAAAAATGCAAACCCACCTTAATGCTCCCATTGAAAGAAACATTTGTAACATGAGAGATTATTCCATTGGGGGTTTTCAGATGAATTCATCGTGGAAAGAAAGAAAAGATGTGTTTTGTGCAAAGACTCTGCCCCAAGACATCTTGATCATTCGCCTTTGGCATAACTCTCCGTCTCCAACCAAGCTTAAGTATGTGTGACGGCATTTCCTTCCATGCAACTCTTGCTATTTCCTTTTGTGAAAGCTTTTCCTTTGTCAAAGCTGGAGTCAAATCCAGACCAGGAGCAAGATTCCTCTGCTGCGGGGCTCCCGCAAGATGTTGTGATAACTACAGACTTGGGTCACTTTTAAACTGGATTAGACAGATTCATGGAGGATAAGGTTATCAGTGGCTATTAGCTGTGATAGCTATTTTCTACCTCCACTGTTGGAGGCAGTGATGCTCCTGAATTCTAGCTGTTGAATTCACAGGTAGGGATCATTCTTTTGTGCTTAGGTCCTCCTTGAGGACTACCAATAAACATCTGGTGGACCACCATGAAAACAGGATGGTGGATTAGATGGGCCTTTGGCCTGATCCACCAGGGCTTTTCTTATGTTCTTATAGACCACGTCAATCAATGATTGTTAGACATCTTTAGAGGCCATATGCCAGTAAATACCAGTTCCTATAAGATCAACCTATCCTCCAAGGAGCTCGAGGTAGTATACGAGGTCCCCCCGTCCCTGTTTTATCCTCACAACAACTAGTGCTATTTTTCTAGAAAAAAGAGGTGCTGGAAGACACCACAAAAACCTCCCTTGTTGTCTTTGTATGGCAATTGCACCCACCTGAGAGGTGCCAGAACTGAGTTCTGGCGAGTTCTGGCTGAAATTAAAGCCTTGACAACAGCCCTATGAGATAGGTTAGAGTGAGAGAGAGTGACTCGCTGTAGTTCAAGAGCCTCATAGCACAGTGGAGATGTAAACTTGGGTCTCCTGAGTTCCAGTCCTAGTCCAACCTAGTGTTTCATAAACTTGGGTCTCCAGCTGTTGTAGGACTACAACTCCCATTATCCCTAGCTAGCAGCGGTCATGCATGATGGGAGTTGTAGTCCAACAACAGCTGGAGACCCAGATTTGAGAAACACTGCTCTAATCACCACACCATACTGGATCTTTCTTCACGCCCTTCATGTCCCATTTGTACACTTCCTGGAAGCCTATGTGGGAAACAGAATGAGATGGAGCTTTGGTTTGATCCACCAGAGCGCTTATGTTCCTGAGGTTCATGTTATAGAGGGAAGACCCATAGCTCAGTGGGTAGAGCATGAATATTGCATGCAGAAGATTCCAGGTTCAATCCCCAGCACCACCGGGTTGTGCTGAGAGAGACTCCTGTCCAGAACCCTGGAGAGCTGCTAGCAATGAGTGCGGGTGGACCAATGGTCTGACTGCATATGACAGGTTCCTATGGAAACACAGGCAGAACTTGGGAGATGGCTATTCCTATCGTGCTGAGCAGTTGTTGAAATGAATTCAAGCTTTCAGCTGCAGATATGATATGCGATAATTTGCTTGCCCTTAACTGAGGTGGGCTCATGGCCAAAGAGTTTCATTGAGAGAACTCCATGTACCGCAGGTCTTTGATTCGGTTTCCTCCTCCTGAGCACACCCCAGCATGCCAGTCTATTGTTTAAGAGAGAATGGCACTCTTGACAAAATGTTCCAATAATGTTCCGAGAAGAAGATAAAAAACCCACTGACACTGAAAAAAGAGTGTCAAACAAATGAAAGGCTCACTTCGACCCCAGTAATAGAGAAAACCAATCAGCATCTAATGCTGCAATAGGGAAACATCTCATGAAAGGCAAGGGACGATGACAGCAAAGACAGGGATTCAGGAATGGCTAATTGCCATAGATTCTGCAATGCTAAAAATACCGCACAGTTAGAAATAATACTCCCTAGAATATGCTGGCAGCAGAAGCAAAACTAACGGTAGAATCATCTTCAATTATAGGTTGGGGGGGGGGAATAGATCCTCAAAAAGGTAGAATTATTTAAGCCACCCTAAAATAATGATTTCGGAGAAATTTCTTTCATTTTTGTGCCATTATTCTCATCAAAGAGAGCTTTGATTAGCCACTGGAGGGCTTTTTGGTGGTTTTTTTGAGCTAGCAAATTCCAAAATAACATTGTAATTTTGCACCATTTGTACCATACATTTAAAGCACATGACTTCCCCCCAAAGAAGCCTGCGAGCTTTGGTTTGCTAATGGTGCTTGGAATTGGATGAATGGTGGACTAGAAATGCAATATATAAATAAAATGACCACAAAGAGGAGCAAGGATTTCCTGCTCTTCCTTAAATCTCTTGGTAATATTCTGTTTCACTGGTCTCCTTCTTCTATGAACCCCAAAGACAACCATCACATCTCCCATTTATAGTACTCAACCCTTGGTTTCAGAGTAAATGTTTCAGGCCTCCCATTGAAATCAGCAGGACTTATAAGTGCATAGCTTTGACCTAATCATGCCCACGTTGATCTCCTATGCATTAAAATACTTCGAGCAAGTGCTGATAAACCATTGCTGTATTGTTATTATTATTATTATTATTATTATTATTATTATTATTATTATTAAAAAGAAACCTATGTGTAACCACATGAACCATGGATTCACTGGACCAGAAAAAACTGCCAGAATTTAAAGAATGCAGCTACAATTTGGATTAACCTGATGAAAGCCATACGAAAGGGCAAGTGGTGTGAGATCTGATGCCTCACATTCAATGCGCATTTCATTTCCTTTTCTTTTCTTTGAGGAAAAAAATCAACAGCAGCAGTAATATGATGAAATTAGCCGATTTCTTCAAATCTTTTGAGGATTAGCACAGTGCTGTGACACATTGCTACATCATTGCAACAGCCTGTAAAACCCTCAGAAAAGGTAGTTGAAATTAAGCTATTGTGTATCATGATAACAACTAGTGAAAACTGGATTAGGACACCGGAACGATTGTCAAAGTGTGACGAGTCACTGTCAGGCCATCCTTCAGCAACTGCTGAGCTCCATGGGTGCCAATGTCTTCTGGGGACTGGGCCCACCCAGCTCAGCAGGCCCTATTTTACTTTGTAGCAGATTTCTGTAAGCCACCAAGCATGTACAATTTCCCATAATCCCCTGGATTGGACACTGCAGGAAATTCACAATGGTAGCAGCCTTGAAGCTGCATGTTGTAAATCGTAGCTCAGGTGTCCAGGGCCCCCCAATATTTAGGGCTTTAAACATGAATGTGACCACCACAAAAGGGGCCCAGAACTGAACTGGTGACCATTGCAGCTTATTGCAATTCAGGTCCTTCTTTGCTGAAGTACCATTAAGTCTATTCTGAGCCTTATTTCAAGGTGAAACCCCTTTTTTTCTTATTAGCTGGGTTTCTATTTCCGTCTGGCTTGAGCTCCCGTTGCTTGAATCCAAGTGCCTTCTATCTATCCTCCACATACGTATGCTGTTGCCAGAAAAGAGCTGAAATTCACAGAGCTGTCAAGACACCCATTAAAACAGGGAGATGCCAATAATCCGGCAGCAGCATTCGAGAATTAAATCCCTGAGGAATTTGCTCTCCTAATGAGAAGCAAGGGAGGAAAAGAGTGTGAAGACCGAGCTGCTTGGAAACGTGGAATAAAGCAAAAATATTATAAAGGAGAAAAGAAAGAGGAACCCTAGCCCCTTGGAGAGCTACAATTCCCAAAGTGGTTTAACAAGCCACCCCTCTTCACAGGTAGCTCTGGGAATTGTAGTTCTGTGAAGGGAATAAGGGCCTCCTAACTTCTCTCAGCACCCTTAACAATTGACAGCTCCCAGAATTCTTTAGGGGAAGCCATGACAGTTTAAAGTGGAATTCAAGTGCTTTAAATATATGATGTGAATGGGGCACTAGAAAGACAGAGTCCCAGGGGAGGGGCAGAGAGTACTACTTTACTTCTTGCAATGGGAAATATAGCACACAAGCTTATGGAATATGGAACAAAAGGCCAGTCTCTTTAAGGTAGAGGGACTCTCAGAGACTAAGGAAGGAAGCTATGAGCCTCCAGAGATCACTGATGTGTCCTAGCCTAGTGTCTGACCCAGGGACCTGTGAGGAGAGATACGCAAGTCTCTCTGGATAAATTTCAGAACTGTGCAATGATAGAATATCCACTCTCAGCCATTACAATATGATGCCCTCAGGAGTCTGCACAGTTATATCCTAATCAGACAGGAGACACCTACCCATGCAGAGCTGATTTAGGGGCTTCCAAGATATAAGGATTAGGAGAGACAGGAGAAGAAATATGCTTAGCTAACAGGCTGTGTGGTGTTGGACAAAAGGCATTCCTAACCAGCAAATCCTCAAGATCAGACTGCTTGCATTTTAGGAGCATGATAGACAGAACTTAATTAACTATATCCATGAGTCACAGAACAAAGGCAATGGATACATTTATATTTGATTTTTTTTTTTAGCATAGACCTTATCTTTTGCTGCTTTATACCCAGTTCTAATTAAATGTGGATCTGTAATTTATTTTTTAAAAATACACCTGGAAAATCAGTGTGGTTTCTGGGTAATTAATCGAAGTACTAAGGTCAATGTGTTTGAGCAGCAGCGGTTGTATTATTATGCAGATCTCTGTGATATATTTTTACTACAGTTCATGGAAATGCAAGCTTGGCAGATATCAAAAAGCCCCTATCAAGTTGCAACAGCTTAGATGGCTTTAAAAATGGTTTGGACAAAATAATAAGCTATTCCCTGCCCCACAGTTCTCCCTCATGTGGTGATAAACTGTCTCGGACCCTACCATCAGCAAGTGAGGCCTTGGTGGTGGTGCTGCCACTGGGGCCTTGCCACTAGAGGGTCTGCAAAGCCTTCTTCAGTCTTTTGATTCTATATTCAACATTGCCTGCACATCATGGGCTTGTTCACACATTGTGCACCACCCAGGTACCATCCATTTCAACACAGATATAAGTGGTTGTGTGAAAGGGTGTACACTTGTCATACAGCTCAACTATTTGTGTGCACAGGTACACAGATCATATTCTCATAGAATATACATTGGTATCTTTGGTTGCGGATGGGATCTGTTCCAGAGGTCTGGTCGGATCCTGAGGTTTCCGCAACCCGAGGACCGCTTCTGCGCATGTTCAGACCACTTCTGTGCAGGTGCGCAACCAAAACCTGGTAAAATACTTCCGGGTTTGCCACACATGCATCCCAAAGTTTATGTAACCAGAGGGTTACGTAAACGGAGGTACAACTGTAATATGTAAACAGCCATTGTCTCACAACAACATGGGCTAGGTATACCTGTGTGTATTGTCCCCCTGTCCCACCTAAATTGAGTTTTTAACCATGCTGAAATAGGCACCCAAACCCCCATTCTGTACTTGTCCTGTACTCAGAGGGTTCACACAGAGTGGTTTATTTCCTTCAGTTCCGATTTTTCAACACAATTTGGAGGTAATCAAGAGAGAATCTAGGGGGAGAGACACATTTTGTGCTGCTGGACTTTAGAAATGGATGCACTCAGCAGTCATGGGACATCCTTCATCCCATCAGCATTTGATATCCCTTCAGTAATAATAAACACATTTACTGCTATGTTGAACAGCTTTTTGCTGAGATAGTCAAACACGACTGTTACAGATGGGCTGACATCCAGGTTTCATTTTTGACACCTTCTTAACATCCCTCCCAAACACTCTCCCCCCTGCACTTATTTGTCCTTAGGAGCAAAGCATACATGATTTGGAGCTCTGTCATCTGCAACTTTGCTCCACTGTTGTTGTTTAATGAAAAAGCATCTAACAGACAGGCTGCAATTTTGAGCAGAAGACCAACCAGTGGGAAGGAGATGCTTAACCCTCTTTCCTTATGCCATCTTCACCCTCAGAATCACCCACAGTTAGGAACGGGGGAGAGATTATTTCCAGTTTCCATTTAAAGGTGAATCTACATGATTTCTGCTTTACATAACAGCATGTGAACCAAAAGACAGCCATCCTTTGAAATTTGCACTTTTCTGAATTTTGCAATGCAGCTTTTCAGTCAAGTAATTTGTACAACAATGCAATTACCAGGGTAAAGTGTGCATAAAAATGCATAGATTGATGAAAATAACAGACATGAATGCATTATGTCAAGGGAAATTGCTTTGCAGAAATATGTCTATATTTTGGAAGATTGCAGACAAACACATGCCTAATAGGAGAAATTCGCACTAAAATGCTGGTGAATTTTCATGGGACTACACACACACACACACACACACACACACTCGTGGAGATCTAAACTTAAGGTTGGAAAAGAGAGAGAAACCAAAATGGACATGTCTGCCCAGTTACTTTTCTTCCAATGGGAGAAAATGTAAAGGTGCCAGTATCTTTTCCTCTGCTATGAAGAGAAAACTGCCTGCCCCCAATTAGTCCTCTACTAAAGAGTGCAGGTGTCTGTGACTCAATTTTGTCCTTAAGACCAAGAGAAATTTACCGAGATCTGGGAAAGCAAAGTACATTATATGCAGTTGTGTCAAAAGGAACGGTGTTAGAATGAGAGAAGGAACATTAAAATGGACTATTGGAACATATGCAAACAGATATGAAACATTTATTTCATTATAAATGCATCAAGGTGATTGTGACAAGTTTGTGTACATACTGATGGTTGTGGAGGTATGCTTATTTTTGTATATTTATTTTGGTCTTGGTTTTTTGTTTCAACTTTGCATAACCTTGGATACAACGGGGCGGGGAGGGGGATTAAAAAGGAAATCTACGCACAAATTTACAGTGTGACCTAAACTCATATGCATGAAACAATAAGTACTCTTCTTTCTTTCTTTCTTTCTTTCTTTCTTTCTTTCTTTCTTTCTTTCTTTGGATTATCTGTCAGTTCTTTCTCAAAGCATGTCATACAAGTGGAATCCCTGGCACACCCACTTCCTTATCCTCTCTCTGTGCTCCATGCAAGCCTGCAGACTCATGTATTGTTCTAGGAACTATAGTAGCAAGAAAACAGAGATTTCCCAACTTCACAGAGGTTTAGCTTCTCCGAGGATCAATTTCTTATTGTGTGCAGAGGTACTGAGTCACAGACACATATTTTCTGCCGTCAGGACATCCTGAGGGCGCCCGATTCAGCACTGCCATACAGTTCTTAATAATAGTTCTGCATCATGGTTTTGCATGACACATTTGCTGTATTAACAACCCATGGAAACCTCATTGACCTTCCTCTGGCTTCCTGAAGCATTTCCCATGTGTTCTGTTGTGTAACCTTTATGATAAGCACCTAACGTTAGAATTTTGAAGCCCCCGCCCTGTTACATTTGAACAAACTTGCTTAAAAAGAAACCTGATGCAGATGGGTCATTCTAAAGAACCACAATGGCTGGTATAGCAGAATATAAATGAGGGGAGGGAGGTCCTGTAACGAAATGTGTATGTTTTGATTTGGAGTCTCATATTTTGAAACCTCTCTATTATGGGGAATCAGAAAGTCACACCTTTGCAAATATTTTGGCCAGTACTCTTTCCATACAGGACCACCAGTACCTCCAACGGCGCCTACAAGAAGTCTCAGTAAATATATCCTCAATGTTTCTACAATGCATGGAAGACAGTTTGATCTTCTATGGAATGCCCAACAGAGTGACTGAGAAAGTCAGGAGACCGACCCTCTGAACTGGCCTTCAGGGTTGCACAGCAACATTAGAAAACCTGAGGTCCTACAATATTGTTGCCCCCCCCCCAAAAAAAACCTCCCATCAGCCCCAGGCAGAATGCCAGTGGTCAGGGATGATGGGATTTCAAGTCCAGAAATATCTGGAAGACCAGGTTCTGCACCTCTGCAGAAAGGTGAGTCTGAAGTCACATGGCAGTTTATTCAATTTTCATGACTTTTCTCTAACTATTAAGCTCTGCATTCTGTTTGATCTTTTGCACGGCGTACAAGTCAATCCCAGGACTTTACTGAAATATAGTGTGAGTTTAGTGCTCAATCCGTCTTATGCGCTTTCCAGGGGGAAACAAATCTGTTTGCAAATAAGGTGGAACTGCTAAGCATGGACTATATTCCACTTTAGTTCCAGAAGTGGCTTTTACATTGTGTGAAAGCTCAAATACCATGTGGCAGTTAACAGCTAGGGAAGCGAGGTGAAAAGGGAATACAGTGTCATGTGGATGCAGCTTTAGTTGGAATGGGATATCTGGGGTGGGGGGGGGTGTCTTGTGAAGAATACTCGGTATTTTAGCAATATTGATACTACAAGATTTGTGCTTCTTCTTTCCTCCTAAGATCTGTGAGCAGCCTACAAAGTTCTTCTCTCCTTTTATCTCCACAAGAATCCTGTGAGGTAGGCACAGGTGAGAGAAGGCAACTGCCACAAGATCAGTCCAGGGGGGAGCAGGGATTTGAACACGGACCTCAGTCATAGTCGGGCACCATTTCCCACTGACTCTTCCAGAGTGCGAAAAATAATGTTTGCACAATTGATTCTATTGAAGAATTTGTCCATCTCAAGTATATACGAATTGGCCCTCTAGAACACAAACACACACACACACCGCTGGCCTATCGCAAGACACTCCATTTTGCTAAACGTACGCATTTTACATTATTACTTGGGGTTCACGAGTGCCATGCTTTTCCTTTCTATTGTGTTTGTTTAAGCTTTTCATTTTCATAGATAGAGTAAATGGCCTTGGGCAAAGCAGCTTTTAAATAAAGTCTGAGTCTTTCACTCTCCATTGAGTAAAACCTGAAAATACTTGTTGGAATGCGATCTCTTCCAGGGCACAAAAATAGACTTGGATTTGTAACTCATTATGTATTTAGCTCCTAGTAGCTATCAAAATCTACCTGAGAGCTGGGTGTTCCCATGTCAGTGAGGCAAAAAACACAAAACAAAGCACACAGCGTGAATCATCTCAGCAATGCATTTTATTTACTTAAACCTTGAATATTTTCACTGACAAGAAAAAGCTGCCAACAAATTTCAACCGCTTACACTCCCAGATAAGTCACCACCCATGAAACTATTACCAGGCAATTTTTAACAATTAACTCCATGTCTCAGAGATAGTTTCCATGGAGAATCTTTGCTGATGGCTTCAATCAGTTAAGGATCCTCATCATTATGGAGCCGCTTAATCAAATATATTTGCTAATGTGAAATTGCAGAATTGACACTTTTGCAGGTGCTACATAAGACCCATTCCACATTTGTAAGAAATCAATCATTTAGTGTAGCAGCTATCAATCAATCACCCACGCTTTGGAAGTTCCTGTCTATCAATGATATCAAGCAGGGGCTTTCATAATACTCTTTTCAACACCTGCTTAAAGCACTTTGTGTAGGCAAGTCCCCCCATATATGTTGAGTGCTGACATGTGTCATAGAATCATAGAATCATAGAGATGGGACACCAAGGGTCATCTAGTCCAACCCCTCCACTGCAGGAATCTCAACTAAAACATCCATGACAGGTGACCATCCAAATTCTGCTTAAAAACCTCCAATGAAGGAGAGTCTACCACCTTCTGGTGAAGTCTGCTCCACTGTGAAAAAGCTCTTACAAGGGTCTCAAATTTCAGTGGGGTCCTGTGTTATGCCTTACTGAAATCAAGATACACTCTGTCCACAGCATTCCCCTGATGCACCAAGTTTATAACTCCATAAAAAAAAGAAATGTGATCCCAAACCCAGATCCACGGGCAACTCTGGGTCATTTCTCTAAAGTAGTCTGTCTTAAAGTTTTTATGTGTTTATATGTGTATCACATTTTTAAACTTAAAATCCATTGTTGTATATTGTTTTAAATGTTTGTTTTGCTATTGGGATTGTAGTTCCATTTGTGTTTCACAAGCTGGTCTCTGACCATAATAAATTTCATGAAATGTGATTCATCTGGCATGATTTGTTTTTTAATTTGATTTTAACTTATATACACGCTCCAAAAAATTAAATAGATAGAGGGCTTTCCTACTGTTCATTTTATTGTTTTTTTCTTTTCTTTTAGTAGACCACTTTGAGGTTTATTTGTTGTTTTTCAGTCAAGTGGTATAAAAATTTTGTGGAATAAAACAAATTGTGAATTTTGATGTTGCTGCATTGACTAAAATTCCTTCCAAGCCCCATTAACCAGTGACAGACAGTGTCCACCTCAAAGATGTGTTACACCGAGGGAGTGGATCCTTTTAACTGGAGAAGCCTGGGAATTTCTTCATGCAAGACAAATCTTTTTTCAAATCAGCTACAGTCCCTCTTCATTGTTGCTGGGGATCCAGAATCAAATCAGTTTGCTGAGGTATACTCTCTCTTTCTCTTTACCTTTTCTGTATTGGGTTTTTGATCATTGGTCCTCTCACTTGCTTTGTCCAACCAGGCTGTTACCCATGGTTGCTTGGTGCTGTAAGTTATGCAATCCCATAGAACTGGTCATTCCTTGCTCATGTAAGTTTCATGAACAAAGAAGAACGTCTTTGTGATGCATCAAGGAGGGTGTTTTCTTCTTCTTGTATCATAACGTTGGAACTTCTGCTAGTCAGTAGTCAGCAAGATAGACCAACTTATGGCCTGAATTGGAAAGAGTCTTTGTTCCATCTTTCTAATTCATATGTGCCTCTTGCATTGGATAGGCAGAGCTACTCTGCTGAAATGAAAGGGAAAGACCTTGTGGCAATGGAAAATCCACAGAGCCATCAGAAATGCTACAGGGGGGCACTTATATGTGGAATGTCTGCAGGGTGTTCTCTGTGTTTTACTGAGCTGCTCATTCTCACTCTGAACTCTTCTCCATGACTCACATTTCACAGAAGGCAATTGGCAAACGCCTCATTGTTGTGGTTTATTTGCCGCACAAACAGTGCTGCAAAATGCACACACACACACACACACACACACACACACACCCATCTGAAAATATCGCTTTCTGTCATGCACAAGCACAGCCTTCAATTTCTCCTGCCTACGTGCCTCCTTCCTTTCTTTGCAGTTTGCAAAAGAGCGCAGACAGACAATGCTGGGCATGTGTGCAATGTCACCCACTTATCCCTGCCAACGTAAGCACATAATGCAGAGTGCATCAGGCCAACTGAAGGGCAAGCATCATTCGGATACTTGTTGGAACAGGAGATGTGGCTTAGCTTGTTTTTCAGGGACTTAATCCTGATTCGATTTTATTCTTTGGTAGATTTACAAAACGAAAAAAACACACGCCGATAAATAAATTTTAGAAAGGGGCAAGATTAGACATGGACAACCAAAGCGTTTCTTTTTAAAAAAATTGAGACTCCTTGTGCTCAACTCCGCTTACCCTTTCCCCCCTGCCCAGGACAGCTCTGCCCTTTGCCTGCACCTCAGAGCCGGTGTCAGGGGTGTACGAAGTGGGGGGGGGTGGAGGGAGCGGGCCACCCCAGGTGCCACTCTGGGGGGGGGTGACAAGATGGCCCCTGCCTCCCCCCAGCTGTAGAGCAGCCAAGGGCGCATGCAGTCCGTATGGGCGCCGCTCGCACGGGGTCCATACGGGCTGCTGCTCTCTCACGCCGTCCATACGGGCATCCGTACGGGATGTCACACATGCGCACTTCGTACAGGATGCCACTCGCACAGCAGCCCGTACAGTCGCCATGCAAGCGGCAGCCCATACGGACGCCACATGTGAGCGGCAGCCTGTAGGGAGTGAGCATGTGCGGCAGCTTATATGGAATGTGCATGCATGGCAGCCCATATGGTCGCTGCGTGTGCACACTCAGTACGGGATGCCACACATGCACAGTCTGTATGGATGTTGCGCTTGCATCACTGGGCAGTTTGCCCCACCCCTCGGCATCCCACCCTGGGTGCCGGAGAGGGTTCCTCCGACACTGGCCGGTGTGTCATGTGAGGCTGGGCCTTGGTGGCAGCAGCCTCTGCTTCTCCTCACCCACTTGCCAGTAGCTGCTATGAGCTGCCCAAGGAAAGTGATGGGCCATGCAGAGGCAACTGGATGCTCTCTTGCAGCCACCACTGCTGCCGCCGCTACCCCTCAGGACAAGCGTCAGCTCATCCTTTCCTTCAAGCTCAAGGATGGTATCAGTGGGGAAAATAGGGACATTCTGGGATCAGCAGTGGAGAAAGCTGCTCAGGCGCCAGGGGCACTGTGCTCAGGGGCGGTGCTAGCCGCCCATAGGGGCGGGGTGCACTGCGGGGCCTCTGGTGTCTGCCTGCCTCCTCCCACTCAGCTGCCCTACAGCTGGGGGGGTGGAGGCAGCAGGCAGCTTGGGCAGTGCGGAGCCTGCGCGCATCCAAGCCACTGCGTCTCTCCCAGGAGAAACGCGTGGCTCAGGTGTGCTGCAGGCCCCGCAGTGAGTGCCACCTGGAATTTTGTCACCCCCCCTCAATGGTGACCCCCGGGGCAGACCGCACCCACCGCACCCCACTTCCTCCGCCCCTGTCTGGGATCAAATCAGAAGCGGGGATGGCTTTTTTTAAAATTCCAAGACTGTCCCTGGAAAACAGAGGTGCTTGGAGGGTATGAGATTGATGAATTCTTATTTATTATGGGAAATGAAAGGAGCAGTTTCCATTATAAAACTTGTTTCAAGTTTTACTTCTTCTATAGTAGATCATAGTATCCCTGCCACAAACTATTGTCATAGCACCACAAGCAATATCTTTTCATGCCATATGCATATGTACTCCCATGGCCACTGTTTATCAAGGAGACTTTGGGGTCTTCCTGGCTATCTCAGTGATGCTGTTGGCCCCTTGTGTATGTGGCAGCTGTAAGGAAGGCAAATTCCATGCTAGGGATCATTAGGAAAGCAATTGAAAACAAAATTGCCAATGTAATTATACAAATCTATGGTGCGACTGCATTTTGAATACTGTGTACAGTTCTGGTTTCCTCTCAGAAAAGATATTGTAGAGCTGGAAAAGTCTCAGGAACGGCTCAGAAATTATCAGTCTTCCAGCATTTGGGACTTATTAGTTCTGAGAAAAGGCAAGTAAAATGTGACATGACAGAACTTTATAAAATTATGCATGGCATGGAGAAAGGGGTTTCTCTTTTCCTCTCTCATGACACTAGAAATCATGGGCCAAAACGCAGAGGCCTGGCAGGTCTGTTTATAGACCATTAGGCCAGAAGTTCCTCACCACTGGAGTCCAGCCAAAGGGTTAAATCTCTGAGTTAAATGTAGATATTCTGTCTGCAGTGTGCACACATGTGGAATTCCGTCCCCACAAAGGTG
Source organism: Podarcis muralis (assembly GCF_964188315.1). Lineage (NCBI taxonomy): Eukaryota > Metazoa > Chordata > Lepidosauria > Squamata > Lacertidae > Podarcis > Podarcis muralis. Next base: position 17,036,780 of record NC_135666.1, read on the forward strand.
CATCTGGTTTCTTCACTATGCAGCTTTCAGTGAATGCTGACAATGAGGCAGCTAGACTGGTGACTGGGAGTGGCTGCTGAGACCATATAACACCGGTCCTGAAAGACCTACATTGACTCCCAGTACGTTTCCGAGCACAATTCAAAGTGTTGGTGCTGACCTTTAAAGCCCTAAATGTCTTCAACCCAGTATATCTGAAGGAGTGTCTCCACCCCCATCGTTCTACCCGGACACTGAGGCCCAGCGCCGAGGGCCTTCTGGCGATTCCCTCACTGCGAGAAGTGAGGTTACAGGAAACCAGACAGAGGGCCTTCTTGGTAGTGGCACCTGCCCTGTGGAACACCCTCCCATCAGATGTCAAGGAAATAAACAACTATCCAACTTTTAGAAGACATCTGAAGGCAGCCCTGTTTAGGGAAGTTTTTAATGTCTGATGTTTCATCGTGTTTTTAATATTCTGTTGGGAGCACAAACAAACAAACAAACAAACAATTATACCATTCACACTGGCCTTGGACCTGAGATGTCCTGGCCCACCCTATTCCTGTGACTGCAATCTGTTTTAACTGTTATTAATTCTGAATTTTAAATTGTAACCCATTCTGGGACCTGCTGGTGAAAGGAGGGCTAAAGGCTAGTACTAAATTCAATTAATTAAAAATAGACACACATGGACATTAAGACACCATGTAGGAAGCTGGCGTCCTTTCCTTTGAACTGTTAAGTCTGAGGATGAGATCTGGCAATAAGACAAAGATGTCCTTCTGCAATGTCTTCAGCCAAACCTACCTCACATGGATTAAATGAGGAAGGTGAGAACCATGTATGCCTCCGTGAGCTCCTTGGAGGAAAAGATGGAATATAAATGAAATAAATAGAGAGAGCTGATCCTTAGAAATTCAGCAGCAGAGGTTAATGCAGATCTTAATTGGAAAGTTGGAGAGCTTCTTCACTTATACAGGTCGCATAATTCACTGGGCTGTTTGAGTCTCCTCCCCTGGTTCCATCTGCTTATTGCTTTGCTCAGTGGCTGCCAACGAATTCTCAATGACCTTTTCCAGCTTCCCGGACAACAATGATCTGCCATTTGGAGACGTTTGCCGGCCTCTGTAGTTAAACTCCCAAGGATGGTTTGGTCCAGATGTTAAAATCTGAGTCACAGCATATTAAGCCTCTTATAGCCCTTATCTGAAATGGCCAATTTCAGTGCGAAACACAAACTAATAAGGGGAGGGGAGAAAGGTATCTTTCCCATCCAATGCAAACTTTAATAGGCTCTTGGTTAGAGTCGAATGACCTGCCTTTAAAATTGCCAGCATGAAGAACCATAATTTACTTACAAGGTGGACAAAATATTCAGAGACTTCCCTGTTTCCCCACTTAGCCAGCCAGAGATGGAGTGATGGCCACCAATTAATTATAGCACTTCTAATAAAGAATGGATCCCATTTCTCTTGTGAAATTATGTCAAGAAGGGTGCAACTTTAAACATTTGCTAGGGAGTTCTAAAAATTGCAGGGTTCCCCCCCCCCCCAAGGTTGTGGCCAAGTCCCTCAGGTGTTTAACAGGCAGCAGGAATGCACAGAAGTAAACATCACTGAATTCAATAGCCTAGTTTAGACTGGCAGAAGTTTTAGGAAGGTGCAATTTAAGGCTTACTAATATATTAGGAGGGTGCAATTTAGGGCTTAGTAGTTTATTTGCCTTCTTCGTGACTGTTCCATTATTTGCCAATCTAATATTCTTTCCCCATATATAAATTGCTCTCTTATATTTCATTTGTGCATTTTTTAAAAATCTTATTTAAAAAATGGATTAAATAACAAGGAAGGAGATTCTGCCTGGACACTGAGGTCCAGCTCTGAGGGCCTTCTGGCAGTTCCCTCACTGCGAGAAGCAAAGCTACAGGGAACCAGGCAGAGGACCTTCTCAGTAGTGGCACCCACCCTGTGGAAATCCCTTTCATTAGATGTCAAAGAGATAAACAACTACCTGACATTTAGAAGACATCTGAAGGCAGCCCTGTTTAGGGAAGTTTTTAATGTGTGACATTTTAATGTATTTTTAATCTTTCTTGGAAGCCGCCCAGAGTGGCTGGGGAAACCCAGCCAGATGGGTGGGGTACTAATTATTACTTATTACAGTGGTACCTCAGGTTACAGACGCTTCAGGTTACAGACTCCACTAACCCAGAAATAGTACCTCGGATTAAGAACTTTGCTTCAGGATGAGAACAGAAATCGTGTGGCGGCAGCAGGGCGGTGGCGGGAGGCCCCATTGGCTAAAGTGGTACCTCAGGTTAAGAACAGTTTCAGGTTAAGAACGGACCTCCAGAATGAATTAAGTTCTTAACCTTAGGTACCACATTATTATTATTATTATTATTATTATTATTATTCTGACTAAACATTAGGAAGAACTTTCTGACAGTAAGAGCTGTTCAACAGCAAAACAGACTACCTTGGACTTTCCTTCATTGGAGATTTTCGAAAAGAGGTTCTCTACAATTCTATGGTTCTGGATACCAGTTATTGCATATATTAGTTATATTCCTATTTGAAGTGAAATGCTTGAACAATATGACATTGCTCCTTATATAGGGAGATTGGATGACTGCAAAGTGTGACCATTGCTTCTTGTGGCCCTGACCTAGCCACTGTGATCCACGCGACGGTCACCTCCAGACTGGATTATTGTAACTCGCTCTACGTGGGGCTGCCCTTGAGACTGACCCAGAAACTCCAGCGGGTGCAGAATGCCGCAGCGAGACTCCTTACGGGGTCTTCGCTGCGAGATCACATTCATCCGGTGCTATACCAGCTGCACTGGCTCCCGGTGGAGTACAGGATCAGGTTTAAGGTGCTGGTTTTAACCTTTAAAGCCCTATACGGCCTAGGACCCTCGTACCTACGGGACCGCCTCTCCTGGTATGCCCCACAGAGGAACTTACGGTCTTCAAATAAAAACATCTTGAAGGTCCCAGGCCACAGAGAGGTTAGGCTGGCCTCAACTAGAGCCAGAGCTTTTTCGGTTGCGGCTCCAACCTGGTGGAACGCTCTGTCGCAAGAGACAAGGGCCCTGCAGGACTTGACATCTTTCCGGAGGGCCTGCAAGACAGAGCTGTTCCACCAGGCCTTTGGTCAGGGCGCAGCCTGACTCCCTCCTTTGGCAATCTCTACAAAGCTTTAGTCTATGGTTGCCATCAATTTGTATTTTAATTAATTTTTAGAATGTATTTATAATGTTGTACTGTTTTAGTGTTGTTAGCCGCCCTGAGCCCGGCTTCGGCTGGGGAGGGCGGGATATAAATAAAATTTATTATTATTATTATTGTGATGTGAGCCCTATGCTTCCACTGAACACAATGCTTTATAGAACCTTATTGGCTCTTTTAGCTGCTGTGTCACACTTGCCTGATGAATACTGACAGTGCAGGCTCAGGGACATCAACTCAGATTATACTTTATTATTAATTACAGATAAAGAGTTTCATGGTAAGGGTGCCCTGCTTTTAACAGCAATGACATAAAGCCCTGTTTAGGTGCCAAAAATATTATCATTATGAACAGTGAAAAATTCATATTATGTGCCCAGGGCCTGCCCAAAGTTTTTTTTGGCACCTGATGAGAATGACAAAATGATGCCCCTATCCCTGCCAGGAAGAAAGGATGGGTGAAGATCTATACCAGGAATAAGGAGGAAATAAAGATCCACATCAGGATCTTCTGCCCCTGTAGATCCTGCCACCTGAGGCGGTCACCTCACCTTACCTCCTGGGTGGGCCAGCCCTGAATTGGGTATGGTCCCAGGTAGGGATGGGGAAGACATTTGATTCAGTTCACATTTAAAGACAAAGCAACCTAATTTGTGCTATCCAAAACCATGAACTGAAACATAGCCGTTCTTGGGAGTTCTCATTTCTCTGAGTTCTTCAATGCAGTTCTCCAGCCAAGTAACGTGTACAAGTGTGCATATAGGTAGGGGATGTGCACATAAGTGCACATATCACTGAAGAGATATAATATATGCACGGTATCAGGAGAAATTGCTTTGCAGAAATGTGTCCATTAGGCAAAATTGCATACAAAAATGTGTTTGTGAAGAGAAGTTTGCTCTAAAATGCAGATGAGTTTTCATGAGGACTTTTTTTTAAAAACGCAAACTGATGTAGACATGTGGAGAATGAAATTTAAGAGTGAAAAAAAAATGAGAAATGGGGAGAAACTGAAACTGACAGATGCCTCCATTCACAGTCCCAGGATATGTTCTGAAGGCACTTGAGGCCACAACATTGGTAAAGCTAAACAGTCCAAATCTGGTCAAGGCCTGAATTGGTAATCACTGTGGGAACCTTTTTGCATGCCTCCCATGGTTTCCATAATGGCATCAGTGCAAGAAAGCAAATCATCTGCAAACTTCCTAAACGTCACAGTAGGCAAGTATGCATCCAAGGAAATTCGTCTCCCTTGCCCTCACATATGTCCTGTGATCCATCATTCCCTTCTCCCCCTACCAATGTCCTCTAATTCAGTTATTACAGGGCTCAGCATGTCCATGAGGTCATAAAGATTCTCCAGAGAATGCATTCTGAATTTTAAAAATCTTTTCAAAAGGAAACATATGCGGCAGAGATCAACGTACACATTAAACACAAGGTCATGTCTCCAGGCCCCTGCTTCGTATGCACTGTAACAATTCTGGCATGCTTTGCATTCCTGTCTACTCAGCCCTTCCATTCAAGGCCCACATGCACGCACAAAGGCAGAATTCCTCCCCCCTCTGTTGTTTCCTTAGTGATGTCCATAAATAATCTCATAACAAATAATGACCGGATGCAATCTTGTCCTTATATCACCAAGGTTTATAGGCCAAGGTGCCTCTCCTTCCGTTGTTGCCATCGTCAGAAACCGGCAAAACAAATTCCATAGCAGAACGGAGACAAGTTGTTTTCACCGGGCCTGCAAGCATATTAATAAAAATTGTTGTAGCTGCAGTTGTATTGAACCATACTGCTTTTGTATTGGAGGCAGTATGTCTCTGAACAACAGGCACTGAGAACCAGAGGTACAGAGGTTACAGAAGGACTCAGGTTGTTCTTTCAGGTTTCTCTTGGCATCTGGTTGACCACTGTAAGAACAGGATACTGGCTCTTACTTTCAAATAGAGTTACAATTCTCAAGAGCCAGTGTGGTGTAGTGGTTAAGAGCGGTAGATTCGTAATCTGGTGAACCGGGTTCGCGTCCCCGCTGCTCCCCATGCAGCTGCTGGGTGACCTTGGGCCAGTCACACTTCTTTGAAGTCTCTCAGCCCCACTCACCTCACAGAGTGTTTGTTGTGGGGGAGGAAGGGAAAGGAGAATGTTAGCCGCTTTGAGACTCCTTTGGGTAGTGATAAAGCAGGATATCAAATCCAAACTCTTCATAGTGATCTAATCCCTCTCCCCAGGGAATTCTGGGAATTGTAGCTCTCTGAGGGGAATAGGGATCTCCTAACAACTCTCAGCACTCTTAATCAACAACATCTCCCAGGATTCTTTGCGGGAAGCCATGACTGTTTAAAGTAGTATGGTACTGCTTTAAATATATAGTGCAGAAGCTGCTCCAATACTGGAAGCAGCTCCCCCAGCAGTCTAAAGGATTACATCTTCCCAATGCACACCTACAGAAAAATGCTCTGTAATTTTAGTCAGTATCTTACCAGTCGTGTAGCCAGGATGCATTGCAGATCGTAAGCAGCATTGCTTGAAATACTTCGACTGGCATTTTAATTATCTTTCCCCTCCCATGCTGTGAACATAGCCGAATTGCCAGGAAAATTTCTGGACTTCTGAGACATTGAGCACTCCCAGTTGATTCATCCTGATTTGTCTGCAGGGCAATGAGACAATATCAGCTACAATGAACCTTCATTCTGATTTGTTGGTGGGGAGGCTAGACGACGTTGCATCAAAGCAAGCATCACCCAACACTCCCCCCTGCTTTCCCCTGTCACTTTTGTAACTGTAAGAAGACCAAACTTTTTGAGATGTGGGTCTGTTGATCAGGGACCCCCCCCCCCATCAAATGCAATTGCACAACCTGGATTTGCTGGTATGTGATTGAATCCCACCTAAAAATATTGACGGTCACCTACTGACATGCAAGAGATCCACAACTCCTTCATGCTTGTAAAAAATAAAACAAAACTGTGTGTACTATACAAAAGAAACAAAAAAACCCCTAAGATATTCATAAAAGGCACTGTAAAAACAATGACTTTTATGTTGCACCAATTGGGTGTTCTTTATATTTGTTTTTGGGACTGTCGTGATTTTAAAGATTTTTACACAACCACAAAGAAAAGACTCTGAATGGTGGGAAAGATTTAGTGCTTTAATCTTGAAGACGAATAAAGCTGGGAACAGATATTTTTCAAAGGCACTATGGTGTGCACTACTATTTAATTTTTGAAAGAGCGAGGTCTGGATCCTTAGGAGAAAGTAGAAACAGTCATATACATACATGCATATTGCATGCCCATCTGTCAGTTTTAGGTTTCAGATACATCCATATAATATATTTAATCCATATAATATATTTAAAGCATTCTTTTGCCACTTTAACACTCATGGTTTCCCCCAAGGAATTGTGGGAAGTGTAATTTGTTAAGGGTGCTGAGAATTATAGATCTGTGAGGCATCTCTTAGGAGCCTTAACAAATTACACTTCCCAGAATTCCTTGGGGAAAGACATGCCTGTTGAAATGGCATAAGAGTGCATTGAATGTATGGTATGGATGTGACTTAATTGGCTTCTTAGCTCAATGCCCTTAACCAGGGATGGAGAACCTTGTTGAACTCTATGAATTCCCATTGGCCCCTGCCAGAAAAACAAGTGCTCATGGATGATGGGTGTTGTAGTCCAGCAATACAGTGGTACCTTGGTTTAAGAACAGCTTAGTTTATGAACAACTTGGATTAAAAATGCTGCAAACCCGGAAGTAGGTGTTTCGGTTTGTGAACTTTGCCTTGGAAGCAGAACATTTTACACTTCCTGTTGAGTGTGTTCCATTTGTTCCATTCCCCGCTGCTATGGGAAAGCACGCCTTGGTTTAAGACAGCTTTGGTTTAAGAACGGACTTCCGGAACGGATTAAGTTCATAAACCAAGGTACCACTGTATTTGGAAGAGAGCACCTGCCAATTTCCACCTCATTCCATTTCACACCATGCTTGGAATGTTTAAGTTTGGAATGATCTTTGCATTCAGGTTGTCTGTGTTGATCTAAAGGCCTTCTGGGAGTATTTTCTTTATGGGTGGAGAGAAAAGGGACCTGGCTGGTTTAATAAAGCGGAAGGCATTGCTCATGGAGGCAGGGAACTCCTTATCTGTGCCTTTTGTTTCATTCCTTTTCCCACCTTTGCCCTCTCCCCTTGCCATTCATATCATGATATAGTAGCTAATAATGATCATTATTATTACAAGTACAACCAAATATTGACTATAGCTAAGGCGGTATCAAGATTTATTGACTAAGGAGTCAGTATTTGCTGTGGGCGAACCATAAATCTTGTTAGTCACCAAGTCAGGGGAAAAGTGAACAGATGCCATGTTTCGCTCTGTACAAGCTGTCAGCTTTGGTCAACAGAAGTCCTGCCCTCACATGTGTCCTTCACCATGTCATCGAGCCCCGTGCCCTAAATCATAAAAGTGGCATTGATTATACTTGCTTTTCGAAGAGGAGAGTGTTGAGGAACTTCCGCATAAACAGAAGCAAGAAAATAGGGTATGATCCTTAGCCAAAAAGCAATGCCATTAACCAATCATTTCTGTGTGCAGAACAAGTTACTGGTTGCTCCTGCCTCCTCTACGCGTTGGGACCTGGCACCACCCACAAATCAGTTTTTAATCTTATTGCCTGTGAGGTTAAGTGTAATTACTAAAGAAGGTAAAAGGCACAACACAGGAGTTTTGCCCTGGATTGACCCCTTGTGAGGAATGACTGGTAAAATAGGAAGTGAGTTAAGAATGCTCATGGATCCGTCAAGCATCATAAATACATTTTTATTTATTGCATTTATAATCCAACTTTTCTCCCCTCTTTCCTCACTCCTCCATTTAAACCCCACAACAACTCTGTGAGGTAAAACAAAAAAAATTCCTTGCAGTAGCACCTTAAAGACCAACTAAGTTAGTTCTTGGTATGAGCTTTCGTGTGCATGCACACTTCTTCAGATACACTGAAACAGAAGTTGCCAGATCCTTCTATATAGTGAGAAGGTGGGGAGGGGTATTACTCAGAGGGGGGTGGGAATGGGTGATTGGCAGATAGCTGTGATGAGCCTGTTGACGACTATTAACGACTGCAGTAGGTCTTACAGGAAAAAGCAAGGGGTGAGAAGGTGAAAAATGGCTTTGTCATGTATAGTGAGATAAGAATCCAATGTCTTTATTCAGTCCAGGTTAGACTGAGAGATATAGTGATTGGCCAAGGGTCACTCAGTGAGCTTCATAGCTGAGTGGGGATTTGAACCCTGGTCTTCTAGGTCCTAGTTCAACACTTTAACCACTATACCAAACTGGGTCTCATCGGAAAAGACCTGCTGTATCAGGCTAGTGACCCATCTAGAATTCCATCTTGCTCTTGAAGGGATCATCTGAGTAAGAAGTCAGAAACGTGCCAGACTTCAAAACTCGGAGAACTCTATTAGTTGCAGGACTTTGCAAGCAACTGAGCTTAGGACTTGGCTGTGGACTTTACAAAGCAAGGACTTTGAAGCAAAGAACCGTCTCTGGGCTCAGAGAGAGAAGACTACTTGTAACATCTGTACATAGTGTGCATGCTGGTGTTGGCCTAGGAAAAACAACTCTGCTAAATGGCCATTTTCTCTGGTGAGCTTAACCACATGACTGAGCTTTTGCAGTGCATACACCCAACAACCCCAGCACACTCTTCCTCCAATTTTCTTTTTCCCTTGCAACATTTCATATGTAAGTGTACTTTGCTGGGTTAGGCTACAGAAACAGTGGGAAAGAGCAAAAATGCAGTGGTCCTGTCTCCCAAACCGGCTGGCAACAGGGAGCCTCTGAGCAAGGTGATATCTAGCTTTCTTTCTGCAGCATTGGAAACAAGTCAGATGATTTTAAATGGAAAATGAAATATGACAGTGATTATTGATATTTTGGGACACGGGTGGCGCTGTGGGTTAAACCACAGAGCCTAGGACTTGCTGATCAGAAGGTCGGCAGTTTGAATTCCCATGACGGGGTGAGCTCCCGTTGTTCGGTCCCAGCTCCTGCCAACCTAGCAGTTCGAAAGCACAAAGTGCAAGTAGATAAATAGGTCCCGCTTCAGCGGGAAGGTAAACGGCGTTTCCGTGTGCTGCTCTGGTTCACCAGAAGTGGCTTAGTCATTCTGGCCACATGACCAGCTGTCTGCGGACAAACGCTGGCTCCCTCAGCCAATAAAGCGAGATGAGCGCTGCAACCCCAGAGTTGGTCATGACTGGACCTAATGATCAGGGGTCCCTTTACCTTTACCTATTGATATTTTATGCCACTGTCCAAATTGCGCTCAAGGAAGAAGCCCACTTTGCTTTCTGCTCCAGGCAGCTGTGTGAACACCTTGACAACACACACTCAACAGCAGTAAAAGTTCAATTCCCCTGCATAGATGGACAGTGGCTTGTTTTCAACATAGTCCTATTATTTTATCATTATTAATTAAATTTGAATACAGTACTGCCCTTCATCTGAAGATCACAGGGAGGTTCACAACTAAGTCCTAGTCAGAGCAGATCCGTTGAAATGGCCATGCCTAAGTTTGTCATGTTCATGAACTCCATTGGGTCAGCCTGATGCCAGCTGGTTGAGGAAGGCTGGTCTAAAGCATTAAAAGCACATGCAAGAGAATGAACTTGAATTTGAACTAGAAATCATTCAAAGCTCTACCCACTTACTTCAAATTCAGTTCACTCTGGAATTATGGGAACTACTTTCAGGTGTAGTTCTGAGATCTTTGGAACTACTTCACTCAACTTTGTTCAACTGAAGTACTTCACTCCAAGCAATGTTGTTTACACAGACATAGGTTCAGGCTCAACAACCATGTGACCCAACCTGTGGTAAACAGCCACTAGTTGTGGCCCGACTGGTGTTCTTTTATAGCCTCTCTGCTGTTTGTGCAATCTTATTTGGCGGGTTTTTCCTTGGCTCGCTGAGGTGGCATTGGGGAGGTGTCCCAGAATTGTTCTGGCCTGACTTAGGCGCTTCTTCCCTCACACCGTGTTAATCTCAGCTTCCGCTCCTTGCGTACATCCTACCCTTCCTGACAGATCTTTCAACAGGCTTCTGCAAATGCAACAGCCTCTTTGGAAGAAGCCTCTCATTGTTAGGCCTGGACCGCTGTTGTTTTAAAAGCATTTTGTAGGCAATTAAGAGCTGCACTTCAGCAAGCACTTAAAATGGAGCATTAGGAGATTGACGAGATCAAATCGAGAAGGAAAAGCGCACGCTGCAGTCTCTAATTAAAATCAATACAGGAGTATTGCAAGAACTGTGTGTGGAGGGTTTTCTGTTACCTTACAATAAAGATGCTGGCTTCTCTCTCTGAAAAAGATGCTTTAAAGGAAGGTTAATTATTTCCTCATTTCTATAGGACTGTTTCCAGCGTACTAAATTCTTTACAATTATTGCACTCACCCTGAAAACACTGCTAAGAGATTTAGCACTGTAAGCCTCCAAATATTTAACTGGAAGTATATCCTGATGAGTTCAATGGGGCTTAGGGTTCCTGCTTGCTCTGCACCCAGTGTGCTTCCACTGCTAGTTTTTGAAGCGGCATTCACACAACATTAGCCATGACCCACATCGATCCTGTTGTTTCTTGACAAACACAGCTGTTTGATTCATCCCTCTGTGGCGTTTGCCTCCTAGGATGGGTCATAAGGAAAGGGTTAAAATGGGTGTGATGTGATTGGCCAGTGAGAATGCAAGGGGGGAATAAAAGTTAGAGTGGGAGGTTTTGAAAGTCAGTTGAGTTGAGGTTTGGGAGTTGAGGTTTAGGTGTGGGTTGGTAGAGTTGTATTGTGAGAGAGTGAGAGGAATTGTTAGGTGGAGTCAGATAGATAGTTGGAATAATCAGTTTGGAGTTGTTAGGAACTAAGAATAAGAAACTGACAAGAGAAAAATTAACTGAAACCATAAGCTTGTTCCTGCATTTAAAAATAAACTTGATTATTTCTTTATGCTAACAACCGACTGGACTCCATGTGTCCCCGTGAGATACGGGGTGGTGGCAGCAGAAAAAGCAATCGCAGTGGCGGCACAGGGTCAATAGACCGTCAAACGTCCGGGGGCCCTGTGTGTGATCGCCACACCCTCCCCACCTCAAACCAGCTTCAATCCGACTAGAAAACTAAAGCCATATTCACTTTCTGCTGCTGACTGGTGTGAACATGCGAGACAGCCACCACACATGTGCAGATGAGCCCTCATGTCCAGATAACAGCTTCACGAATAGGAGTTGTGTTTGTGTGTGTGAAGGGGGAACTGAATAGGTCATGCACCTCAAGTGCACGCATCCATACTACGTCTCCGATTTGAACAGCATCACAAATGTGCCTTGAAACAGCAGGGGGAAATGACTGTATTTTAAGCTGCTAATGCGCACACAGACTTATTTCTGTGTAGACTTGCATAGCGTTGTGCCGCTGCTGACCTATACAGCCCCTTTCCTCCGTCACTGATTTACCCACAGCTGACCCCCGCACCTTGGAGAAGCAGGGCTTCTTGAACCCTGGCACATCTTTCCTCCTGAAATTAATGACTGACAGTAAACCCCCAGCACACGCAAAATTGCTTGTAGTGTAAAAGCCGCATTCATTTTCTGAGCTGTGATGGGCGAGAATCCTTCCTCCCCCCGATCCCTCTGCTTACCTCAGACTGGCTCAGAAATGAGCTGAGCGATTCCCTGACCCCAAAAGAAACAGGGAAACAGGCTGACTCATTTCTGAACCAAGACAAATCTCACCCCATCCCATGATTTCCCACAGACAGAGAGGGTTGGAAAGCATGATGTCAATAGGGGTAGCAAGTCAGGAGTATGTTACTGGTCTGACCGCCAAGTGACTGGTAGTGGAGATTGCAAAGTCAGTTCAATCAAGACACGGTATTGCCCTAACCGAAGCCTTTCACATTTTGCCCGGCTACACCTGGAGATGTATAAGGTGTTAGAGGAGGGGGTGGGGGGGGACATCATGTTTGTCCACCTTTAGTCCCCACCCTGCACTCAGCTCTCAACTAGTACCTCCTAGAAGCTGTCAGTATAGCTGTCAGTATGCAGTAGCGGCCACACCCCAGGAAATGGCTGTGGCGATCACACAGGGTCCCCAGACATTTCACCGTCTATTGATCCCTGTGCCACCACTTTATTTCTCGCTGCCACCACCAGGCCCTACCTGGTACAATACTGAGTCCAGTCAGGGTTAAATTGGAACATAAACTTCTGTTTATTTATTGCAGTTTAACAAGCGTGTGGTTTCATAAACTGTATCGGTCAATTACAATCATGGGGTGCCTATCCAGACCTATAACTTCCGCTACCTGCTCTCACTCACTAAACCACCTCTCAGATATTTACTTGTCTTCCTAGCTCCTAACTGTTCCTGACTCAGCTTATTTTGCTACACTAACTCAACCTACCCACAGACTCTATCCCAATTCACTCCCACTCCAACCAACCACCCAACTCCCAACAAACTCCTCCCTTCACCCCTCCCAGAGCTGGTTTTATAGTCCCTCTGACTCTACCGCCCCTAGGTAACCTGTTTAACTATTTCACCTACAGCACTCTCATATGTTGACGTCACAATGGCTTTGACTGGCTGGCTAAACCAGGCGAGGGTAGCCGATGGGTCTCAAAACCTTGGTGACTTAGAGACTTCCCCTGAATGTGAAGACAGACTCCGGCAGATTGAGCAGACAAGACAAACAGTGGGTCCAATGGTCAGGTAGACAGTTTCTGCATGTGCCGTAGAGAGAAATAAGGGGCAGGTAGGGCCCACCAACCAGGGAAGTTAGCCCATCTAGGGCTAAGTCTGATCCTAAACCTCCGCTGCCTTATGAGATATTTTTGGAAGAAGAAAAGGCTAAGGAGAAAACCCTGCAAAGATCTGGAGTGGAGTCCCTAAGACAGTTGGAAGATTCCTTGTACACCTCCTTTTGGTAACTCCTGCAACCCAGCTGGTGCCAAACATGCTGCTCTACTTTCCTATGGACCACATCAACAAGATCTTTTGTTTTTATCACACCTTTGGACTTAGAAAGGTATTCAAAGTTCTACACACACACACACACACACACACACACACACACACACACACCCTTTATCCTCACAACAAACAATGAGTTGGATTAGGCCCAGGGTGTTGCAAGGATTTGAAGATATAGGCTCTCCAGGATGTCTGTCAACAGTCGCTGCAACAGGGGTAGAGAGCCTGTGACTTCCAGAAGTGTTTTGACTGCATCTCCCATCAGCCCCAGTCAGCATAGCCAGTGGTCAGGGGAGATGGGTATTGGAGCCCATAAGATGTCTGGAAGGCCACAGATTAGACACCATTTTACTCACTAAAGGATGCTCCCCTGTGGCTGTGTACCAGTTTAAGCCAAATCACAGGAGAAACAATGCAGTTAAGTATCATCTCACAGAGGTCACTCTGATGTTTTTTGTTGATGCGCACAAACATATTTACAAACTCAAAGCAAAGCTTACAGCTCGCTTTCTCCCTGCCCTCTCATTTTTTTATTGCACCACGTAATAAATCATTTAACTCTAATCTTTCTAATAGGCTCCAAACATCCTGCGCTCTCTCTCTCTCTCTCTCTCTCTCTCTCTCTCTCTCTCTCCCTGGGAACAGAAATGGCAAGTAGTCTTTTTTTTTAGGACAATGTGTTGTTGTTGTTCTTTTATTAGTTGAGAAGGAAACTGGAATGAGCGCCAGCCTTTTATGTTAATGGAGTTGTTACATTAAGCAAAGAGGTCTGAGATGCGCCCTGTGCCTTTTTTTATGTCCTCACCTTTTGGACCTCACAAAGCACAGAAGCAACATTCCAATTTTGGAACCATAAAATTCTAATTTCTAAACCAGTGACTTCCACAATTGACTGTAGTTGGCTGGAACCAGACATGCACCACAGTGAAATGAAAATGGGATGACAGATTCTGGAGGTCATTGAATGGACTGTACCATTTCAGAGTCAAGCTGGGTGGGGGGTCACCTTTTTTTAAGGCTGCCCTCTGTGTGTGTGTGTGTGTGTGTGTGTGTGTGTGTGTTTATGTTAATAATACACACATACACAACTTCCTGCAAGTAGAATATAGCAAGGAAAGGGTATAATTGTCAGAAATATTTAGTTCATCCATTTGTGTGTGTGTTTCTGCTAATAATACTGTCTTTACACTATGCATCCATTTACAAGTTATTAGTAATCATTAATTACACATAACAAAGCCAGAATTGTTGAACATATAAAGCCCTTTTCAGACACTTAATTGCCCTTAATAAAGAAGAAGAAATGTACATGTTCTAACATTTCCCTGGCTTGTGGTTTGCATCTCTTATTTTGTGGGATCAGCATGAACAATTTGAGTAAGTGGCTACCCAGGTTAGTCGCACACATTTATCTAAAGAATCGTTAAGTCAGTTTTGTCTAGGACAACACCACAGGTATGTTCTCCATTTCAAAGGTCGTCATCTCCAAATCCTAACAGCCGTTGACAGTGGGAGGCTGAGCATATTCAAGCTGATAATTTCTCAAAGATGGTTTAGGGAAAGGACTTCCTGATTCATTCATAAACATATCAATGTTTGCTGAAGCCATGTTATCTAAGTCAAGGATTTGGGTCACGTCTTTAAGAGGGTGATTAAGAAAGACAAACGGATCCCGTGGAGACAGTGGTCTCCCACAGCTTCTGAATTAGTCTCTGCAAAAGACAGATTTGTCTGGCTGTGGTGACTGACACCAGGGGGGTTAAGCTTTGAAAAGTCACCATTGGGTGAAAATTCATTTCATAGCATTCATTCTGAGCATTCAAATCTCTTCACCTAGCAATCTTTGATGGCCCTTTGTAACAGCCTTCCCAGAAAGGTCAATCTTGTTACATATTCTTCAATTCTCTGAATAGTGAGACGTTCTAGGGACAGCACAACTCAAGTTTTGGTTTCCTCTGGCAGGGGTTTGGGGGGGGGGAGAGAGGGGGGGCTTGAGACTTAGGGTTTGCTTGGATTTTTGTTTTGTTTTTGCAAGGTTAAGATGATTTTCAAATCTACAAGTAGAGTGTAAATGGAGGCAAACAACATCAGTGGGACAGTGAGTTTATTTTAGACCAGGCCCTTCTGGTGGTTCCCTCACTGTGAAAAGTGAGGTTATAGGGAGCCAGGCAGAGGCCCTTCTCAGTAGTGGTACCTGCTCTGCAGAATGCCCTCCCATCAGATGTCAAGGAGATAAATAACTGCACAACTTTTAGAAGACATCTGAAGGCAGCCCTCTACAGGGAAGTTTCTTAATGTTTGATGTTTTGTTGTGCTTTTATATGTGTTGGAAGCATCCCAGAGTAGCTGGGGGAAAATTATTATTAATTATTATTATTATTATTAGTCCTAAATAAGGCAACCCTCTTTAGACGGCAATGTGTGTTACTTACTTCAGAAGATGCTAAGCCAACTCTGCTGTGCTTAGGGATTCTCTTGCTAATTCAACTTAACAGAGCCCTGGTCCCCTGCCCCCAAGTCCTACCCAGATGGTACTACAGAACAGGAGGCATTCCTACAAAGCAGCTGTTCTTCTGTCCCATATTGGGTCCCCCACAAAGAGGTGCTTAAGCCAAC